>NC_057810.1:82104668-82188967 GCF_018294505.1 Triticum aestivum
GCTGGTGGGTCCCAGCAGTCAGGGGGGTGAATCTTTTTTTTTCCCGGACGCACTTCCTTGCGTGCGAAGATGTAGCTCATGGGTCCCAGCAGTCAGGGGGCGAATCATTTTTTTCGCGAAATATGGTGGCCTGTCCGGTGGGTCCCTGCTGTCAGGTGGAGGAATAATTATTTTGCGCGTAATAAGGAGGCACTTCCTTGCGGCTGCCGTGGACCCAGCTGTCAGCCTCTCCACGTACAGTCCACGTCCGATGGAAGTCGTTCCTTGACCACGTTGACCACGCCGCACCGAGAGCACCACGGCGGTGGACGACGGCAAGGCCTAGGAAGGGGACGGCGCGGAGCCGGTGAAGACGCGGCAGTGGATGCACACACGGAGAGGAGTACGAGGGTTCACTGGTTCGGCTGTGCTGCCATCGCCACAGAATAACATTGGGTGTGGGTGAGTGGAGGGATGGCCTGGCCAATGGTGGGAGTAGTAGGGGGCGGTGAGGCCTTCGCGGAAGCACAACCGACCACGGGAGGTAGGAGCAGGCGGCACAACCGGCGCTGCTTTGGGCGGCTAGAGCAAGAAGACCAGAGGTTGAAGAAGCACGACGGCCATTGGATGGACATCGTACGGTCACTCCAGCTAGAATCGTTTATATTGACTAAGTTGACAAAGCCCTTAGTACGTCAACTTAGTAGGCCCACAGGTCAGTTTCTGAAACGGTGTGCCCCAGATGTCAAGGGGAGGAATCAATTTTTGGGCGGGTGAAGCTAGAATATCTGAGATTTAAGAAGAAGCACGGCATCTGTTGGATGGACATCCAACGGCCACTGCTGCTAGAACCGTGTGTTGACTATAAGTTGACAAAGCCTTGCATATGTGTCAACTCTGTTTTTTTAGGGGACGCGTCAACTTAGTAAGACCAGAAGTGTGTGGCAGAGAACTTATAGCCCATTTGAGATTTGTAAGAATGTGTAGCCCATTTTTGAATTCTAATGGAATTTACTACAGCCCATTTACAGTTTATTAAAAGTACACCCCATTTCAACCAACCGTTCAAAACAGAATTCAGTCAAATTTCCCACATTTTGATGGGATCTGAATATTTTTATCCCGAAATTTCTAGTCAGATTAAATACAATTTCAATATAAATTTATATTACGTAAAAATCCAACGAAACATTGTGCTCGCAACAATTAATGAAATGAAAATTTTCAATATTCCAAAAATAATATTTTATAAAGTAATCACTGTTTGATGCATTTTTTATAGTTACAACCCAGTTTTTATAATTACATCCCATTTATTATTTCATAAAGCCCATTTTCTTGTTAAGCCTAATGCATCCCTCCTAGGAAAGATTTGCAGCCCAGCGGGGCGGAGAATAACAACTTGACCTTGCCTGGGTATTCCTCAAAAAAAATTATAGCTAGGCTAGCCATTTTTAGCTTGAAAAAAAATTAATATCTGGGTTGGATATCTGGCCTGGGCTAGACGGGCCACAGCCCGCCGAGTTAATACCTGCAGTGATGTTTTCATTGTTGTTCAGAGGAGAAAAATTAATGTTTGGGGTAAACATCGAAAAACTCTGCAGTGCTTTGATACGTCTCCATCGTATTTATAATTTTTGATTGTTCCATGCCAATATTCTTCAACTTTCATATACTTTTGGCAACTTTTTATACTATTTTTGGGACTAACATATTGATCCAGTGCCCAGCGCCAGTTCCTGTCTGTTGCATGTTTTATGTTTCGTAGAAAACCAATATCAAACGGAATCCAAACGGGATAAAAACGGACGGAGAATTATTTTGGAATATTTGGGATTTTCCGGAGGAAGAATCAACGTGAAACGGTGTCCGGGGTGGCCACGAGACAGGGGGCGCGCCCCCTACCACTGGGCGCGCCCTGGGCTCTCGTGGGCCACTCGTAAGGCGGTTGATTCCCTTATTTTGCCGCAAGAAATCTAATTTTACAAGAAAAATCTGGGCGAAAGATTCACCCCAATCGGAGTTACGGATCTCCAGATATAAAAGAAATGGTGAAGGGGTAGAATCAGAGAACGCAGAAACAGAGAGATAGATCCAATCTCGGAGGGGCTCTCGCCCCTCCCAAACCATGGGAGCCAAGGACCAGAGGGGAAACCCTTCTCCCATATAGGGAGGAGGTCAAGGAAGAATAAGAAGAAGGGGCCCTCTCTCCCCCTTGCTTCCGGTGGCGCCGGAGCGCTGCCGGGGGCCATCATCATCACCGCGATCTTCGCCAACACTGTCGTCATCTTCACCAACATCTCCATCACCTTCCCCCTTCTATATCCAGCGGTCCACTCTCCCGCAACCCGTTGTACCGCCTACTTGAACATGGTGCTTTATGCTTCATATTATTATCCAATGATGTGTTGCCATCCTATGATGTCTGAGTAGATTTTCGTTGTCCTATCAGTGATTGATGAATTGCTATGATTGGTTTGAGTTGCATGTTTTATTATTGGTGCTGTCCTATTGTGCCCTCCGTGCCACGCAAGCGTGAGGGATTCCCGCTGTAGGGTTTGCAATATGTTTATGAGTTGCTTATGGTGGGTTGCGTGAGTGACGGAAACACAAACCCGTGTAAGTAGGTTGTTTGCGTATGGGATAAAAGGGGACTTGATACTTTAATGCTATGGTTGGGTTTTACCTTAATGAATCTTTAGTATTTGCGGATGCTTGCAAGAATTCCAATCATAAGTGCATATGATCCAAGTAGAGAAAGTATGTTAGCTTATGCCTCTCCCTCAAATAGAATTGCAATAGTGATTATCGGTCTAGTAACATAGTCAATTTCTTAGGGACAATTCCACAGATCCTACCACCACTTTTCCACACTCGCTATATTTACTTTATTTCTTCTTTATCTAAACAGCCCCTACTTTTTATTTATGTGTTCTTTATTGTCTTGCAAACCTATCCTATCACACCTACAAAGTACTTCTAGTTTCATACTTGTTCTAGGTAAAGCGAACGTCAAGCGTGTGTAGAGTTGTATCGGTGGTCGATAGAACTTGAGGGAATATTTATTCTACCTTTAGCTCCTCGTTGGGTTTGACACTCTTACTTATCGAAAACTGTTGCGATCACGTATACTTGCGGGTTATCAAGACGTTTTTCTGGCGCTGTTGCCGGGGAGTCATAGCGTGGGGTGAATATTCTCGTGTGTGCTTGTTTGCTTTATCACTAAGTAATTTTTATTTCCTGTTCTTAGTTGTTCTCTATCTTTAGTTATGGATATGGAACACGAAATACCAAAAAAAATTAGGTGTACTTGCTACTCATGGAGATGGCGAACCTCCTAAAACCCTCGATGCTCGTTATGTTCAAGATATTATGTACTACTTTGATAATCCTGAGAAAACCCAACTCAATTATGTTATGGGAGTAATGTTGGATCAACGTGAATACTTTAGGGATTATCGCTTGGCACAAAAAGGGAAACTATTATGGGATCAAATTCAAATGTTGAAGTGGTATGCTAGGCAACTATGCTTGATGCATGATTATACTTGCTGTTCTAGGATGAAGTCTCCACACCTTCCCTTTTCATGCAAATTTAATGATAATGAAACCTTAGCTTCTTATGCTAATGGTATCTTTGATTACTATGATGTGGAACAAATAGAAGAATTTGTTACTTTTATGGGTGCTTATGAGGTTGAATCTATGTTTAAAGCGTTTGATGATTCAGTTTATAGACCAGAAAATCTTGCTATACTTAGTATGAAAATTATGAATACAATTACTACATTAATGCATTTATTGAGAAAGTCTCCGCTGTCCAAGAAGAGACTACTATTTTGCGGGAAGCTATGGAAGAAGAAATTGATGAAACTGTGAGCTCATTGGATGAAAAAGATGATGAGGAGAGAGAAGAACAAAAGGAGGAAGAGCGGATTAGCTACCCATGCCCACCTTCTATTGAGAGTAACTCTTCAACTCATACATTGTTTAATTCCCCATCGTGCTTACCGAAGGATGATTGCTATGATGATTGCTATGATCACATTGATTATCTTGAAATATCCCTTTTTGATGATGCTTGCTATGCTTGTGGCCAAGATGCCAATATGAATTATGCTTATGGAGATGAACTTTCTATAGTTCCTTATGTTAAACGTGAAATTGTTGCTATTGCACCCACGCATGATAGTCCTATTATCTTTTTGAATTCTCCCTACTACACTTTATCGGAGAAGGCTGTGCTTATTAAGGATTATGTTGATGGGTTGCCTTTTACCATTGCACATGATAATTTTGATGAATGTAGTATGCATGTGCTTGCTGCTCCTACTTGCAATTATTATGAGAAAGGGACTACATCTCTGCCTCTCTATGTTTCCAATATGATAAAATTGCAAGAAACTATTTATACTATGCATTGGCCTTTACTATGTGTGCATGAATTGCTCTTTTATGACATGCCGGTGCATAGGAATAGAGTTAGACTTCATTGTTACATGATATATGTTACCTTGTGCTCACTACTAAATTACAAATCATTGTTAATTAAAATTGTCTTTGATATACCTTGGGATCCGGGTGGATCCATTACTTGAGCACTATATGCCTAGCTTAATGGCTTTAAAGAAAGCGCTGCCAGGGAGACAACCCGAAAGTTTTAGAGAGTCATTTATTTCTGTTGAGTGCTTGCATATAGTTTAAAAACAAAAAAATAAAGAGGGGAACCTAAAAACTTTTCAAAAAGGAAAGTGAAAGTGAGAAAGACAAGCATTGTTGAAGTGGGAGAGCTCCTTGAACTTTGTTCATGCTCACGGAAACTTTGTGAATCTTGATTACAGAAACTTTTCATCAAAAATAATTATCCCCTTTTACAATTCCATTGTATTATAAAAATAATGTGCCAAGGTTTCCCTTTAGGATGTTTACAATGCTTGTTGGTTTGTACGGTGCAGGACAGAAACTTTGGCTGTATTGCGCGATTTTACATTTTTAACTGAAACATCAATTGGTTCTGATTACTTTTACACTGTCTTTATATACAAATTTTTTATTTTTCCTAATTTTGGTAGAATTTTTGGGGTACCACAAGTATGGTGGATGTTCAGATTGCTACAGACTGTTCTGTTTTTGACAGATTCTGTTTTTGATGCATAGTTTGCTTGTTTTGATGAATCTATCAATTTATATCAGTGGATTAAGACATGGAAAAGCTATATTACAGTATACAAAATGCAAAAACAAAATATGAATTGGTTTGCAACAGTACTTAGGGTGGTGATTTGCTTTATTATACTAACGGATCTTACCGAGTTTTCTGTTGAAGTTTTTGTGTGGATGTAGTGTCTAATCGAGGATGTATCAATATGAGGAAAAGGAAGAGAGGCAAGAGCTCAAGCTTGGGGATGACCGAGGCACCTCAAGTAAATATTCAAGGAGACTCAAGCGTCTAAGCTTGGGGATGCCCCAGAAGGCATCCCCTCTTTCTTCAACAAGTATCGGTATGTTTTCGAATTCGTTTTGTTCATGCATTATGTGCAAGTCTTGGAGCATCTTTTGCATTTAGTTTTCACTTTTCTTTTATGCAACATGCTGGTATGAGATAGTCCTTGGTTGATTTATAGAATGCTCATTGCACTTCACTTAAATCTTTTGAGTGTGGCTTTATAGAATGCTTCATGTGCTTCACTTATATCACTTGAAGTTTGGATTGCATGTTTCTCTTCACATAGACAACCACCATTTGTAGAATGCTCTTTTGCTTCACTTATATTTGTTAGAGCATGGGAATATCTTTTGTAGAAAGAATTAAACTCTCTTGCTTCACTTATATCTATTTAGAGAGATGATAGGAATTGGTCATTCACATGGTTAGTCATAAAATCCTACATAAACTTGTAGATCGCTGAATATGATATGTTTGATTCCTTGCAATAGTTTTGCGATATAAAGATGGTGATATTAGAGTCATGCTAGTGGGTGGTTGTGGATTGTAGAGACACTTGTGTTGAGTTTTGTGATTCCCGTAGCATGCACGTATGGTGAACCGCTTTGTGATGAAGTTGGAGCACAATTTTATTTATTGATTGTCTTCCTTATGAGTGGCGGTCGGGAACGAGCGATGGTCTTTTCCTACCGATCTATCCCCCTAGGAGCATGCGCATAGTACTTTGTTTTCAATGGCTTGTAGATTTTTGCAATAAGTACATGAGTTCTTTATGACTAATGTTGAGTCCATGGATTATACGCACTCTCACCCTTCCACCATTGCTAGCCTCTTCGGTACCGTGCATTGCCCTTTCTCACCTTGAGAGTTGGTGCAAACTTCGCCGGTGCATCCAAAACCCGTGATATGATATGCTCTATCACACATAAGCCTCATTATATCTTCCTCAAAAAAGCCACCATACCTACCTATATGGCATTTCCATAGCCATTCCGAGATATATTGCCATGTAACTTTCATCATCATCATATACATGACTTGAGCATTCATTGTCATATTGCTTTGCATGATCGTAAGATAGCTAGCATGATGTTTTCATGGCTTGTCCGTTTTTTGATGTCATTGCTATGCTAGATCATTGCACATCCCGGTACACCACCGGAAGCATTCATATAGGGTCATATCTTTGTTCTAGATATTGAGTTGTAAGTAAATAAAAGTGTGATGATCATCATTATTAGAGCATTGCCCCAGTGAGGAAAGGATGATGGAGACTATGATTCCCCCACAAGTCGGGATGAGACTCCAGACTTTATGAAAAATAAAAGAGGCCAAAGAATCCCAAATAAAAAAAAGGAGGCCAAAGAAGCCCACCAAAAAGAAACAAAAAAAATGAAAAAAATGAGAGAAAAAGGGAGAAGGGGCAATGTTTCTATCCTTTTACCACACTTGTGCTTCAGAGTAGCACCATGTTCTTCATAGAGAGAATCTCCTATGCTTTCACTTTCATATACTAGTGGGAATTTTCATTATAGAACTTGGCTTGTATATTCCGATCATGGGCTTCCTCAAATGCCCGAGGTCTTCATGAGCAAGCAAGTTGGATGCACACCCACTTAGTTTCAGTTTGAGCTTTCATACACTAATAGCTCTAGTGCATCCGTTGCATGGCAATCCCTACTCACTCACATTGATATCTATTGATGGGCATCTCCATAGCCCGTTGATACGCCTAGTCGATGTGAGACTTTCTCCTTTTTTTGTCTTCTCCACATAACCCCCACTATCGTATTCTATTCCACCTATAGTGCTATGTCCATGGCTCACGCTCATCTATTGCGTGAAAGTTGAAAAAGTTTGAGATTATTAAAGTATGAAACAATTGCTTGGCTTGTCATCGGGGTTGTGCATGATTAAATACTTTGTGTGATGAACACAGAGCAACAACCAGACTATATGATTTTGTAGGGATAACTTTCTTTGGCCATGTTGTTTTGAAAAGACATGATTGCTTTATTGGTACACTCGAAGTATTATTGTTTTTATGTCAAATGATAGACTGTTGCTTTGCATCACTCGTGTCTTAATATTCATGCCATGATTAGACATATGATCAAGATTATGCTAGGTAGCATTCCACATCAAAAATTATTATTTTTTATCATTTACCTACTCGAGGAAGAGCAGGAATTAAGCTTGGGGATGCTGATACATCTCCGTCATATTTATAATTTTTGATTGTTCCATCCCAATATTCTTCAACTTTCATATACTTTTGGCAACTTTTTATACTATTTTTGGGACTAACATATTGATCCAGTGCCCAGTGCCAGTTCATGTCTGTTGCATGTTTTATGTTTCGCAGAAAACCAATATCAAACAGGAATCCAAACATGATAAAAACGGATGGAGAATTATTTTGGAATATTTGGGATTTTCCGGAGGAAGAATCAACGCGAAACGGTGTCCGGGATGGCCACGAGACAGGCGCGCCCCCCCTACCCCTGGGCGTGCCCTGGGCTCTCGTGGGCCACCCGTAAGGCGGTTCATGCCCTTCTTTTGCCGCAAGAAAGCTAATTTTACAAGAAAAATCTGGGCGAAAGATTCACCCCAATCGGAGTTACGGATCTCCAGATATAAAAGAAATGGTGAAGGGGTAGAACCAGAGAACGCAGAAAGAGAGAGATAGATCCAATCTCGGAGGGGCTCTCGCCCCTCCCCAGCCATGGGATCCAAGGACCAGAGGGGAAACCCTTCTCCCATCTAGGGAGGAGGTCAAGGAAGAATAAGAAGAAGGGGCCCTCTCTCCCCCTTGCTTCCGGTGGCGCCGGAGCGCTGCCGGGGGCCATCATCATCACCGCGATCTTCACCAACATCTCCATCACCTTCCCCCTTCTATATCCAGCGGGACACTCTCCCACAACCCGCTGTACCCTCTACTTGAACATGGTGCTTTATGCTTCATATTATTATCCAATGATGTGTTGCCATCCTATGATGTCTGAGTAGATTTTCGTTATCCTATCGGTGATTGATGAATTGCTATGATTGGTTTGAGTTGCATGTTTTATTACTGGTGCTGTCCTATGGTGCCCTCCGTGTCGCGCAAGCGTGAGGGATTCCCACTGTAGGGTTTGCAATATGTTTATGAGTTGCTTATGGTGGGTTGCATGAGTGACGGAAACACAAACCCTACTAAGTAGGTTGTTTGCGTATGGGATAAAAGGGGACTTGATACTTTAATGCTATGGTTGGGTTTTACCTTAATGAATCTTTAGTATTTGCGGATGCTTGCTAGAGTTCCAATCATAAGTGCATATGATCCAAGTAGAGAAAGTATGTTAGCTTATGCCTCTCCCTCAAATAGAATTGCAATAGTGATTATCGGTCTAGTAACATAGTCAATTGCTTAGGGACAATTCCACAACTCCTACCACCACTTTTCCACACTCGCTATATTTACTTCATTGCTTCTTTATCTAAACAACCCCTACTTTTTATTTATGTGTTCTTTATTATCTTGCAAACCTATCCTATCACACCTACAAAGTACTTCTAGTTTCATACTTGTTCTAGGTAAAGCGAACGTCAAGCGTGCGTAGAGTTGTATCGGTGGTTGATAGAACTTGAGGGAATATTTATTCTACCTTTAGCTCCTCGTTGGGTTCGACACTCTTACTTATCGAAAACTGTTGCGATCCCGTATACTTGCGGGTTATCATGCTCACACCTCAAAAACACAAATACTGCTCGAGCTGCTTGGTCCTAGCTGTCGGCCGCTTCTTGTGCAATTCTCTCGTTTATTGACTACTCCCTCCTTTCCGGTTTATAATGCTCAATTCAAAAATCTCACCAATCAAGGTAGATGGCGAGTGGTGGAATACATTTTGTAGTTTTGCAAAAACACCTAATTAATGCTCTTGTTATCCTCAAAAAATTATGTTTATCAATGCATTAATTACAATGCATGCACACATAAAGTACATGCATTGGTCAATTTTCTCTTAATACTTGCATGCAATGATTTAATGCACATTGGAATCTGAACATGTGATGGAAAATAACCAAATTGAGCCTTATAAAATGGAGAAATTAAAATTTTGAGATAAGCCCTATAAACCGGAAAGGAGGGAGTACATAGGTTGACAATGGTGTGGGACCGTGATGTCAGAAAACCAGGAGGAAGCAAAATAAATTATAGTTATATATATATATACATACATATATATATATATATATATATATATAATAAGGATGCACTTGCGTACGTGAGGCTATGGACCTAGTGGGTCCCCATTGCCATCCTATCCAAGTAAAGTCATATCCTCGCCTGCTCGCGCATTCCGCCCGAAACAGTCAGCGTCGGCCGCCCCACTTCCCGGTGCAGGTGATTGCTCCGCCTTCAAACGACACAAGTGCCATCCGTCCATCCATCTGCCTCACACATTAATGATACACGATTGCTGAGGCGGCTACTCCGGCACCACATGTCCGTCCCTCCGCCCGCCCACCATTGCTATATAAACTGCTGCGCCGGCCATAGCCGCAGTCATTCGCATCCATTCCCTTTCTCCTGTCCACACCACTACTGCCCACCATGGCTTCCTCGCATTCCAGCGCTCTTCGGGACGGGCGGACAATGGACCACAAGGAGATGGGAGCCATTGCTGCCGACCGGCTGGCCGGCAGGCAGCCGGAGGACGACGACGTCCCAATGGAGAACATGGTAGTCGATGATCCGGCGCCAACCCCCTCCTCTGCGCCATCCTCGCCGGTGCATTGCACCATGACCATCGGCGAGGCCCGTGCCCAATATATGGACATGGTGAGGCAGATGCGTGAGGAGCAGTTCCGAGAGGCGCAGGCCGACGCCGCCTACAACCACCATCTCCTCCAGGAGCACCTGCAGGCGGAGGAGCAGATCGCCGAGGAGCGGGCGGAGCAGCAGGCGCTGCTCGACTCGTACCGCTCCGCCTGCAAGGTCCGCCTCGAGCGCTGGCAGTACCGCATGCAGGTGGCGGAGGTTGCGGCCTCCTACAAAGAGGCTAGCAAAGAGGGCGATGAAGCGGGCGAGGCGCTGTTTGGCGAGACCGAGGATGAGGCAGAGGACAATGCCAGCTCCGATGAGTCCCTGTTCCGCTGGCGTCGATGATACCCTGCTCCGCCAAGGCCTCGCGGCGGCAACAACGAGGCAGAGGACACCACCGGCTCCGCCGAGGCCCCGCCTTGCCAACAATGAGGCAGAGGACATCGCCAGCTCAGCCGAGGCCCCACCCTGCCAGCAATGTGGGGGAGGATTTCCACCGCTCCGCTAAGGCGCCGCCCGCCGGCAACGAGACAGAGGACATCGCCGGCTCCACCGAGGCCCCGCCCCGCTGCCAACGAGGCCGCGCCACACAGTAAACGAGGAAGAGTAGAACACGGTAGGTCACCGCCGCTCGGGTCCAAGTAAGGCCACCGCTGCTACCCCCGGTTGAAGCCAAGCTAGGCAGGTTGACCATTAACGGCCGGTTAGCTTCTTGGCGGCGACGTGGAGTCGGAGAGCTGCGCTGGAGAAGAACGCTGCTTGTACTTTACTGCTGGCGCAGTTGGCTGACTGACACGTGGGCCCAACAGGCCACATGTCAGTTACGCAACTACACCTGCAGTCAAGTCACTGAAGCTTCTATTCGGCTCAGCGGGAGACAGGTGGGTAGCTTCGGTTAATTAATTATACCTCCAGCGCACCCCTTTTTAGTTTTTTTAGAAAAGGAGGATGACCCCGACCTCTGCATCTGGGAGATGCATGCGGCCACAAACACCCCTTTTTAGTTGAAGAATGTATGAAATGTAATGAAATCCGGCATGTTTATATGAAACCGGCCATGTAAGAATGAATTTATTTCGATTAGTTCGAATTCCTGTATCACTGGCATTGGATGAACCTGCAAAACAATACGTACTAGCATTAATCTCAGGGTAATCACCACATTTGCAGCAGTTTCACATGTACTCCCTCCGGTCCTTTCTAGTCTGCATACAAGTTTTGTCTGCAGTCAAAGTATCTCTACTTTGACCAATCTTATACAAAAAAGCATGCACTTTCACAATGTGCAAAGTAAAAAGGAACAGAAGGAGTACAAAGAGTTTGAGCAGCTTTTTAGCGTTTCTGTACATTGCAATCAAACACACAGGCCTGGCAATTCATAGAGAACATTCAAAACAATCGATGATTATGCATCTCCGCGACTCACATGTCAGAGGAAATATTTACTTCACAACTAAAGAATAAAGAAAAAATTGATTGCCGCTGCTGACAGCAAAGGGCGTCCCATTCGAAAATATCAAACGCATATCTTGCTAAAATCAATGAGTAAAATTTGACAAGGTTGTCCCATTCCAAAATATCAAATGCCTACGATTGTGGAATGGGCAAGGTTTGCCATCAGTTCAGACATTGACATGGCACCTCGTGCTAAATAAACCAGCTGTTCTTTTTGTGCAGTTCCACCAAAATCAACCAAATTCGCACATAGCTTGTATGATTTCGCCCTTATATGTTGCAATGCCTTGAACTTATGGGTACCTCCTTTCTTGTGGTGGAAATGAATGATTCGATGTATTCATGAACATTTTGTGCAGTTCCTGTTGAAATCAAGCTGAGCACCCCTGTTTGCACAAATACAAAAAAGTGATTAGTATAAAGCAAACTGTACTATGAATTGACAGTTTCAATAGGCACATACATGGTCCATGTAGAGCACACTTTTAGAAAAAGGGAACTCACCAGAAAGAATCCTAGAACAACATTGTACTCGCGCATCACAGCAAAAAAATGGAGATTTGTCAGTCCTTCTGAGCTGAAGTTAGTTTGGTCTTGTGGGGAGTAATGTAACCATCCTTCAACTGCTCCTTCTGATGAGAAGATAAACATGGCTTCTTCATCCTGGCATAATCGGAACTAGTCACTTCAGGTACTCCATATTCTTCTTCAGAGGAAGATGATCCATGTTTGCTCGAAAAAAAGGAAAGGAAATATTTAAAACAACACAGATGAAGCACTTCTCAAGGACAATACCACCTTTTCATGACAGTATCTAAACAGTAGCACAACACCAATAGAGATGCCAAAGCTCAATCATATGGATGAAATCAGTGGGTGAGTACCAACATTTGTTAGGAGGCTGATTGTGTAGAGCATACAGATGAAGCACTTCTCTGGAACCATCTGTTGCTATCTACGGGGGTGGCCATGCTTACTATATACTCCTCGATTAGTTTAATGTTTCCAACATCTTCTTGTGTGGTTCCACTAAAATATATAGTACCTTCAAAGAAGATCCCTGTTTGCACAAGTAGAGATAATTACGTATGGCATCAAATCAGTGGCAAAACAATTGCTCATTCCAGCCATAGCAATAAATTAAGATGCAAAACTATATCATTACTTGTGTCATCACAGTTCCAGTGCTTCATTACAGCACCGGGAGTTGACTTTTGTTTTTCTTCCGCTTGTTCTTCCCCTTCATCACTTGGTTCAATAACAGACAAGCTTTGCCTTCAATGTAAGATTTGGCATGTCAATTAGGGAGCACAAGTATAGTACTAAACTTAATTTTCTGATGAAAGTGGCAAAATACAGGCCAACAATTGTGAAATATTCTTATCTTACCTCAATGGGATATTACGGTGCACATACAGATTGGAAGTCTTATCTCCATTTGTGCAGTTCACTAAAATCAAGCAACATTATCGTACAAGTAGCACAACATATGAAAGCACACTGCAGAATCATATGAAAGAAGGCTAGTACTGACCTCTCATGATCGGAATTCAAACAACTCACAAGAAGAAGATATGAACCAAATTCGCCTTAACGGATAGGAAGTAAGATCTCCTCTTGTGCAGTTCCACTAAGATAAAGCAATCAAGCAACGTTGTCGGTGTGACATTTTGGTTGAACTACACAAAACACTCTTAAAACAAAAGTGTTTTGTGCAGTGCAACAAAAGGTCACAATGGCAACAAGGTGAAGTAGATAACCCTGTTTACACAGAGGTGCAAAGGAAACAATTAGTGGTCAATAACGGTGGATGACACAGAAGCCAACAAAAAGAAGCATCTACCTTATCTAAATGGGAAAGAAAGCAAGACAGTATGATTTCTCAAACGGTGGCATTGATTAATATTAACATAGAGATTATATTAACAATAAAATTCGTTAAACATGTAATTTGTTTTTAACTATGGCATTGCATTAATTTTCCAGCGGCATTATTAGAGGGTGTTTGCTTACAGGGACATTTTGGTGTAGGGACTAAAAAACTCCGTGTCAGTCACATCTAAACCAAACAGGAGGGACATTTCGGGACTAAAAGTGGGCATTTGGGACTAAAGAAAGAAGACCCCAAGGGAGTCTTTTTGGCACTTTTTCCAACAGTTGCCCTTGCCACGCATTGCACCTTGTTTCTATTAGTTCATTACTAGGGGTAACATGGTCTTTTATCATGTCATTTAATAACCTCTAGTCCATGTTTAGTCCCTGGAACCAAGCAGGTAGGGACTAGGGAGTTTTTAACCAAACAGGGCCTTAGATTAACAACAGCTAATGAGTTGCACGGGACAGTGGACGCACCAGCACCATGTGCATCTACCGATGTACTGTGGTCATGCACAGTCTGTTGCAACAAAGAACAAACAACCAAGGAGCATATTTGTGTTGGTCCCGGTTTTATTATCTTTAGACACCTTTCCCTATGTGAGCGCAACAAATCTAGTCCTGCTCAAACTCTACAGCCTTGTCCCTTCCTTTCCTTTTTGAACTAGTACTTTTTCCCCTTCCTTTCCTCTTTGAACCACGTCCTAGATTTATGCGATACAACTTTCCCCACTACTTTCCCCCATCCTTTCCTCTTTGAACCACGTCCTAGATTCATGCTATACAACTTTCCCCCTTCATTTCCTCTATGAACCACATCCTAGATTCATGCTATATACAACTTTTCCCACTACTTTCCCCCACTCCTTTCCTCTTTGAACCACGTCCTAGATTCATGGTATACATGCAGCTACAGCAATGCAGGTGGAGTAAGTAAAATATACCTTAAGGTTCTTGGGGCGTGTTCGATGGGCGACGGGACGACGGCGAAGAAGAAGGGGTCGGAGGCCCTCCCGCGCCGCCGCTGGGTGGAAAGTGAACAGCAGCGCCGGTAGTGGATTCCCTCCCTCGCCAACGGCAACAGCATTAAGCCTCCTTCCCTTCCAGGCGGACGGATCCTGCCGGCTCTTTGAGCAGCAGTGAGGGGGAGAGAGAGGCCAACGAAGTCTTGTTTAGATCTAGAGAGGGCGAGTGAGTGTGAAGAGAGCAACTACAAGCGCTGAGGCTCCAGCGGGAGAGGGCGAGAGAGTGTGAAGAGAGCAACTACAAGCGTTGAGGCTCCAGCGTGTATATATATACTGGAGAGAGAGTGTGAAGCGTGCAAACCCTAGAAAACATTTTGACTAGTGAAAGAATCCTCCTGGCAAAAATTATGCTCAAGTGTAGTTATCGAACCCGAGACCTCAAGTTTGATGAGCGAACAGGCTAACCAGCTACACAACCCTCCTGTTATGTTCAAAGAGAGGAAAATAACCTTTTATACATTCCTGCATTCGTGTGACAGGAATGCCGTGTTTTTGTGTGTGTGTGTGGGAGTCATTAGGATTTCTATCATAATCGTATCATGTGGCTTTGGTGGTAAGACTATCCACAGTGGTGCAGAAATAATGCAGCCTTAGTCACCTTACCTCTCTCCACATAGTACATTGGGTCCCACCAGTAAGAGGGTGAAACAAACAAATTAATAAGAAAAATTAAAAGCACCAGCGGTGTATCTTACTACCTCACACATCTCGCTACTGCTCGGGAACACTGTCCAATTGATCCCTCTCTTCGCTCACGTACTATTTTAAGTGAATCCTTATTATAACATGCACACAAATTTTGGGCACTTGTATTCGACTTAAGTCAGTGTGCCACCGTATCTCGTATACTTAGTACTCCCTCCGTCTAGGTGTAATAAGTCACGTTAGAAGGTGCAACGGGACCAAGGTGCGTGCGTGTGCGTGTGTGTGTTTAACAGCATGTGTGTGTTAGAGAGTGTGACAGATCGACCTACTCCTACAGAGATATGGTGTGTAGTGTATGCTTTTAGTCGCGAGAGTCGGTGCATCCTCTCATTTCCGGGCGTGTCCGGTAGGGACATGCGGACAGCTGCCACGCCCGCTCCTGACCAGCCGGGCCCACCCAAAGCCCCTCCATCGCCCGCGCGCGCTTCCTGCCCGAAACCGTCAGCGCCGCTTGAAAGAATCCGTGCCGCATTCATGCCCGGGCAGAGCGGACGCGACCTCTCACTGGCGCAAGAGTGATGGTTGCTTCGTCCATCCAACTTACTGCTGGGTCTATGTGATTTGACGGCTCATTGGTCTTTATGACTGAGGTGGTAGGACTGCTGGATGTCCCACGCTTTCAGCGAAAGGAGGTAGTAGATTACAATTTTCTCCATTCTTACAGCGGAGGAGTGCAAGAGCAGTGAAAACACATATGCTCAGTGATTACATGGCCCACCTCACACTATTACCGTGCGACACCTAACTCTTTACATAGTACCCCCTCCGTTCCTAAATATTACTAGATGAGTCCCCGCGTGTTGCCGTGGAACAGCTGTATATCTCTCTGCGCAAAATTATCGATTTCATAGAACTAAAAAAAATCTATAACCGCATGACAAATGTGGTAGCCAAACTAAATAAACTCCCATCATCATTTAGATCATCCCACGTAAGTAAAAAAGATCAGCCAACTCCTACTGCATAATGGGATTATATTTTTCTTTTTGACATTTTAACGGGACTTAAAAGCTCACTTACATGCATGCTACCGGTGCATGCTTGCATGCAGACATGTTGCTGTGATTTAAAACCCACTCACATGCATGTGCCATGGTATTTCTGCATGCTTGCATGTGGCTTAGTGCGGAGCCTCTCAATGTCTAGATCAGACGGCTATTATGACTGATTTACTTCATCTAACGGCTACGTCAATTTTGATGATGTGGCTCAAGGACAGGATAGAGAATTCCTAGTAGTGGGGGCTAGCTATTACTAGTAGATAAGTCTTTGTAGAGATTCCACTAGGTGAACTACATACGGAGCAAAATGAATGAATCTACACTTAAAATGCATCTATACACATCCGCATGTGGTTAATGGTGAAATCTCTATAAAGACTTATATTTAGGAACGGAGGAAGTACTAGTATAGTACTACTACGTACTGTAATTTATCAGCGAGATAAATTTGTACAATGCTATGAAGCTTCCAGCTCCTGTTACACCGTTGCAACATTTCATCAAATACAAAGGAGACTAACATGCATGCTATTGCATCTCAATGATTGACATATCATAGCAAATATGTACTCCCTCCGTTCCAAAATAAGTGTCTCAACTTTGTGCAAACTTTAGTACAAAGTTGTACTACTACTAAAGTTCACACTTATTTTGGAACAGAGGAAGCTAAAGAAAAAAAGATCCATGCAGTCCCTCGCCCTTTAACCGTGAACCCTGACCAGGCTTCAATTTGCTAGCAATGTTCGAGCTTCCTAATAAATGAAGTTTGCAACCTTTTGACCATCGGATCATTTTGTGCAGTTTCACCAAAATTGAGATGAGCATCCCTGTGGCAAAGAAATTGAAGAAGCGTGATTAGAATAAGATTACTAGGACTAGTTGACCAGACATAAACTCATCACAAATACAGTACATAGAAGCCAGTAGAGGTATCAGGTATGTGCGGGGCAAAGAAGTAGAAAAATATCCACAGGGAGTGATGTGGGCAGCTGGAGCAGTGGTGCAAGCCGGCTGTAAAGGGAGTTGTACCTGAGGGATGTAGCTCAACCTTGAGGAGGGCAGCGGGAGGTGGCAACTGCCCACGTCGCGGAAGTGAGCAAGGGACGAAGGCAACCTCACCGGCTTTGTGAGAGAGAACGGCGGGGACCCCTGATCGGGACGTGCCGATAGTGGGTTTTCGCCGTCGGCGACGGCCACCGCATCTACACTAAGCATCCACCCCTTCCCCAAGTGGACGTGATCCGCCGGGATGTTAGAGATGTGGCCACAGTCGTTTTGTGCGAGAGAGTGTGAAGAGAGCAACCCAAGCAAGCAACCGTGTAGGTTGGCCCGTCCTGACTATGTATATAGTGGAGCGGTTTCCTTTTCTCTCCATATGAACCTATCATATTGCATACATGCCACTGAAGAAAACATTATTATTTATAAATGACGTGGCACCTACTACTCGTTCTCCTATAACCTTGCGCTTGGCATCTCCAAAATATTAACCTTGCGATTGGCTCTTCGCCTCTTCGAGAAGTCGAGCAATAATGGTAGTGCAGTATATATCGTTCTGGCTATATGAGACCGAATGAATTGCTGCACGTCCACCACGTGGGCGAGGGTCGAGGGGCGAGGGAGAGTGCTACTACATATAGAGCAAAATGAGTGAAAGTACACTCTAAAATACGTCTATATACATCAGTGTTTCGAGTATGTACTAGTAATTCATATTGGAATCTACTAAAGGACATATATATTCCAAACAATATGATATAATCTCTATAACCAAGGTAGTAGGGACGAGGAGTAAACGGAGGGAGTAGTAAATTTTTCTCCTCGTCCTGCGAGCCACCGCGCGCATGGGCGAGGGAGGAGCAAGCTTCACCTCATCCTGCGAGCCATCGCGCCCGTGGGCGGGGGAGACGGCGTACTAAGAAAGCTTCTCCTTGTTCTGCGAGTTGACATGACACATCAAAAGTACTCCAGTGTATAGAGCCTTACCTCTAAGGTAGGCCCCACATGGTTTGCCTCTTTTTTTAATTTAATATAACGCGTCAAGTCGCAATTTGTTTGTTCACCCGTGGTAGACGATCCTCCCTCCACCAAGTGGACAACTATTACACGTGCGAAATTACCACGTGGGCTGCCTTTTTCGTACAGAAATGAGCTCCACCGTGTACCCGCGCGGGTGTGGTTGGGGAAGAGATGGGAGTATGTGCGCCGTGCATGCACCTCTTCTCTTCATGCACGTCCCCCACCTACATGGGTATGTGTGAGAGATACAAACAGCGTTCATGAGTGTTTTTTGTTTTGTGGTGGGGGGTGGTGGGGGTGGGGGGTTGATTTCGTGAATTATTTGTGGGAATATGTGTCGATGACATCTCAAACAAAATTTTGCATGCAATGTGTGTGAAATGGAGGCCTATCCATATCATACATAGAGGGTCGGGCAATCCACGAGAAGAGAGGGAGGGGTCATAGCTATCGATGGAGTCGGAGAGAGGATCAAGTGGGTGGGTGCGAGATCGATGAAGAGAGCCATCAAAATTGTGTGTGTGTGTGTGTGTGCAAGTCAAAGATATAGGGCGACTGGCCTACCGGAACGTTAGAGGGCACATGTCAAGTTTGTGTGTGGCAGGAAGACATGACTAGAGCGCTTGATGTATCGGTGTGTGTGGGGGGGAGGGGGTGGGGGGAGGGGTAGGTAGAGGCCTAACTATAGAGGTAGAACGACTCATATATGTGTTGAGAAGGAGAGATCCAACTATGTCTTGAGGGAGATCGGTCGACATCCATACATAACTGAAGGACGGGAAATATGATGGGACAGAGAGAGAGGAGAGAGAGAGGGAGGGAGAGGGAGGGAGAGGGGTAGAGTGCTGGATGGGTGATGGAGTTGCTTCTCGGAGATGTTGGGAGAGGCCTACTAGACAAACTGAGGGTGGAACTGGAATGTTATCAATAAGAGTGGGGATGTGTTTCTGTGTGTGCCTGTGCGTGATAGATCTATCGGGACGCATCCATGGATGATGAAGGGGAACCATTTTTTTGGTAAGCAAACCTAACTAAATCGGTAGATCAATTGTTGTTTGTCGGAGGAAGGGAGAGACACAACTAATGAGGTACATTGATCGATGTGTGGGTAAAAACGAGTTATAAGGACCTAGCTGGCTATATGTATAGCGAGAGATTGGTCAGTGTACGTCCATTTGTTAGAGACAAATAAGGCCCAACGAGACGGATAGCTAGAGAGAATGGACCTAGGAGGTGGTGCGAGAGGCCCAACTACTAGCTAGATAGGGGAGGAGTGTGCGGTTGTGAGATCGATGAAAAGAGGGGTGAGAGTTTACACGTGTGTCTGACCATATGAGAGACACGAGGCAAGGACACATAAAGGAGGAGACTGAAGCTGTGTGTGTATGCTGTAGGCAGGCATCGCTGGAGAGGTTTATCGATCGGTGTGTGTCGGAAAGGAGTAGTGGAGACTCTGGGAGAACGACCTAAAGAAAAAAAATGAATGTGCCCGGTGGATAGAATGCCGAGGGAGGGGGAGGGCGAGGAGGGCGTGTGCATGCACGAGAGAAAGTTAGTGGTAGCTACAAAGGTTAGAGGATTGTGTGTGTGTGTAAGAGACTAACAAAGATCATAATTTGATATGAAAGCGGATTCATATATTTGAATAGGAGATCATAGTGTTTTAAACATTGCATGCATGAATATAGCGGTGATACACATGTTGTGCACATGTTATAGCATAATGTGATAATGCATTGCGTTTGCAACTCACAGCTAAATGCCGAACAATCTAAACCATACTATACATCAAACAATCTCACATTTTATTTGAATTTGTGATAATGTGCGGCGTTTGCAGCTTGCAACTAAATATCGAGCAATCTAAACAATACTATATATCGAACATTCTCACATTTTATTTGAATTTGATGTAATGTGTGGTGTTTACAACTCACATCTAAATACTTGTAGGCGTAGGGGGCGGGGCACCATACATAATGTGATAAACACATTATACATATGAGACATGGTTTAGATTATGAAGATCTAGCTAGAGCTAGAAATGTAATGTGATTTGAAATTAAAATAAAGTGGATTCAAAAAATCTAGTTCGAGTTCATACAGTACACATAGTTCATATGTAACTCGAGACTAATCATGTGGTGTGCTGTGAAGATAATACATGAACGATGGTTTAACTTGACAATAATGATGATTGTAGATCTTATTAAAACAGAGAAACGAATTCAAATGCTTTGACTTCACAATCATTACTGTAGATCTTATTCAAATTTAGTTCATATTGAAGCCGTAGTATATACGTTTGGAATGCACTAAAACGTTCATTTGAGTAGTAGGTTGCATGCATTATACACGTAGCGAAATATTTTAATTGAACATAACATGAATTCAAAGTTTTGAATGACATTTGTAGTGCACATTGATTTGCTACAGTACACGTTAGGCTTGTTTGGAAATTTCAACCCGCGCCTTGTTAGCCCGAAATATTTAAGATATATCTTTGTCTGGTTGTGCTCCGATAACTCCCTCCATCTCAACCGACGCCTTGCTATTCCGAAATTACAATGCGCGCAAAAACTCCCACCTCCTGTGAAATCCCGACATTCAAAATGCCCGTGGTACCCCTGAACCGAAAGAACCGCCTCAAATCGGTGGAGGGTACTTTCGTAACTTACCCCACATTTCGGACAAGCGCGTCTCTAAGCCATGGTTCCCCACTGCCATCCCATCCGCCCACCCATTCATACACCGAGGCCGCCAAAACCCGCGACGAAACCCCACACCCTGCTCCGTCCGCCACCCAGCCGGAGCCTCTTCCCCGACAACGTCGTCCACAACAACACCTCGGCGTCCCTCATCCACCGTACCAGATGAGGATCCGTCATCGATCTCATCATCCTGCCGGTTCAACCACCCCGTCGTCCACCTCCAAGGAGCTGCCCCGACGTTCCCCTCGTCTTTCGCGCCACCTCCATTCCCACACCGCCGTCTTCACCTGCACCACTGGAAGAGTATCATCATCACCGTTTCCTAGGATGAAGCTGCGGCCTAATCGGCGCCACCAAAGAGGTGTACACTAATCGCCGCATTTTCTTCTTGATTCGATCTCACGGTGCTGCCGGCGCTCGGTACCGAGCCGACATGGCGCGGCTCCATCCACGGCGGCGCCGCCGACCACTTCCTCCATGGTGTCGCTCCCTCGGCGGCGACGTCCACATCAGTAGGAGTTGCTGCTGCTTTAGCTCTCACACGCGCTGCTGCCCTGCTCTTGCTCGCGGTCCCCTGCCTGGTCTGCTCTTGCTATTGCTCTTGCTCGCACTGCTGCTCTCGCTCTTGCTCTTGCTTGCGATGCTGCTCCAATTTGGCTACACTTCAGTCGACTGAATCGACTTTTGGGTCAGTCGATTTTCAAGGGGTGGGCTCGCTGGGGTGAAGGAAGAACCAGCCGCAGCAGGGAGGGGGGCTCGCCGGAGAGGTACCCCACTATCTATCTTAGGGTTCAGGATGTGGGCGGTGGTCGCCGGTGGTGGCGGGGCGTTGGCGAAGCGGTGGCGTGGGGATCGCCGGAAGAAAAGCTCGGCACGGGGGGGCCTAGAGGGATGGCCGAGGCGGCGGCGGACCGGCGATGGGGAGTGTTTTCGGGGCGACGGGGCGGCGCACCGCCGTCCGCGGGCGGCGGGGGGCTGCTGTTTGGCCGGTGGTGGCTGGCGGCTCAGGGAGGGAGGTTGAAGATGAACCGCAGGCCCTTGATTTCGTATCCAACGGCTGCAAAATCGACTGACCAGAGATGAAAAAGTCAGTCGACCGACGTGTAGCCTCACCTTGCTAGTGCGTTCAGTTTCGACGGCAAAATTCAGTTTCGACAGCAAAATTCAGTTTTGACAGTTAGGTTCAGTTTTGACAGTTAAGTTCAGTTTCGACAGTTAAGTTCAGTTTCGACAGTTAAGTTCAGAGGTGAGCGGCTGATGTATTTTACATCTAGCACTTTGTTCTTATGTATTTTACGTCATGTATTGGAGATGCTATTAGAATTCCACTCAGGTTAACGTTGTTCGTTGTCTCTCTTGTCCTGCCTCAGCCTCGGCGTTGTACAACTCACTGAAGCTGCTCCAACGACGAAACCCTCCATCTCAGCGGAGCAGTACCTCAGGCTCCATTTCCAGACGCCTAAGATCTTCTTCCCCTCCTCCGACAGCAAAGTCAGCCGGAGCATCCTCACCGGCCAACCCAATCACGCTGAGATCGACATGGCTTCGCCAAAGAGGTTGTACACTTGTTGCATCTCTTTTTTACTCTACATGTTATATATATTGTCCACTGAGCACACGTATTTGTTCCTTTAGTGTCTCCTTGAAAGAAAAAACGTAGGAATTTTAATTTTCACTTGTCCTCCTTTTCAAATTCCTATTCATGAAGCACAAGACTAAGAGATAGTAGCATAATAGCATTATAACCGTACATTTTCTTGTGCTTTGACTTAATCTCACCATGCTTCTTTGCATCCTGTGATCTTCCAATTGTTGTGAATCAAACACCCGGATTGGAAGAAATCCTGTGTTTTTAAATTCTCTGTTTTGCACGTGCATTCCTATCCTAATCTTGTCTATTTCCTATCCCTGCATTGTTGGAATCCTCCAATTCAAACGAGCCCTTACAAAATTACTTCTCTTACAGATAGTTGTCAAAGAAAACCTTGCGTGGTTTGTGCCGCTCCTGCTGCGATGTTGTCCACCCCACCTAAGCTGCTCCAACGACAGAAGAGTCCAGCACAGTAGGGATCCAGCCTCTAGACTATCTTTCGCCGCCTCAGATCTTCTTCCCCGCCGCTGGCAGCCATGAAAACTGCATTACCATCATCAACTGAGCAGATGACCTCGAGGACTACACGGGTCCGCAAGAGAGGTCGCACTCTTTCGTGTTTGCTTACGTTATGCATCGCTTAATATTACATGCTACTTTATCGTCCTGTTCACCGATTAGACTCTAAGTCAGCTCCAAACTAATGGTCAAACTTGAGTTTTTAAATGGTTGTGGGGTACATATCGGGGCCGCTATCAATAGTATCTATCTACTATCTGGTTAATCTCCGGTGTCTACTATGAGTTTCATGTTGGGTGGGAAACAAATAGTAAAGAAGCCATTATCTGTATTTATTAACTGAAGCCATTATCTGCCTGCTATTATTGGTTTTTGGTCTATCCATAGGTTGCTACCATCACTCTGGATTTCTGCATGCACTCCTTACATAATATCACTATGTTTTATTCCTATGCATGACAGTTATTGTAAACAATGGAACTGAACATGTAGAGCAAAAGAGACGAGCCTTGCATGGCAATATAATTTCATGCAGACGCCGCTCCATGGTAGCCGCAAAGGCAGCCCCCCTCCACACATTTCGGATTGTAATCGAGAGGAAGATATCTGTTCTGAGGGGGATTCAGAAGGAGAAGATAACTCATATTTACCCCCTGAAGTCTTCGCTCTAACTTGGCATGCTGATGTTGGTTATATCATGCATATGGTGTCTTGCATTGCTTACTTTATACATCAAATATGTGATCTGCTTAGTTTAGACATCCTTTGTGTGAATGCCATCTGTTTAGTTTATTCATCGTTTATGTGAATTATGCAACGCCACCTTGTTTAGCCAGGCATCATATATGTGAATTTTGCAATGCCATTCTGCTTAGCCAGTCATCTTATATGTAAATTATATCAGGCCATCCTTTTTTTCCGTTACATATTACATTTGTCAACAATGTTAGTACATTCAACTGCTCTTCGTGTGCATCAGCCATTTGACACGGTGATGGCAAATTCTAGAGTGAAAACAAGGTCTTCTGAGCAGACTATGCTATCTGACGAAGCGCATATCTCGCTGGTTACGGATAGCTCCTCACAGGAGGATTTAGAGACAGATGACCAGTCCTATTCCCCCCACCCCCCGAGGTGTATGCTCTAACTTGGCAGGGTTATGTTGCTCATATCATGCGTATGGTGTCTCGCATTGCTATGTCAT
Organism: Triticum aestivum; assembly: GCF_018294505.1. Lineage (NCBI taxonomy): Eukaryota > Viridiplantae > Streptophyta > Magnoliopsida > Poales > Poaceae > Triticum > Triticum aestivum. Next base: position 82,129,006 of record NC_057810.1, read on the forward strand.
TTGATTAGTTTAGACATGCTTTGTGTGAATGCCACATGTTTAGTGTCTAATTACCATATATGTGAATTATGCATTGCCATCTTGTTGCAAGACATTATATATGTGAATTATACAATGCTATCTTGTTGCAAAGGCATTATATATGTGAATTATGCAATGCCATGCTGTTTAGCCAATCATCATGTATGTGAATTATATCATGCTATCATTTTTTTGTATTACGTGTTCCATTTGTCGACAACGTTTGCATATTCAACTACTCTTCCTGTGCATCAGCCATTTGAAGCGGTGATGGAAGTATCTGGAGTGAAAACAAGGTATTCAGAGCAGACAATGCTACCTGCTGAAGCAGACATCTTGCTAGCTACAGAGAGCTCCTCAGAGGAGGATTCAGAGACTGATGACCAGTCCTATTTCCCCCCTGAGGTCTATGCTCAAACTTGGCAGGGTTATATTACCCATGTCATGCATGTTGTCTTGCATTGCTTAGTTCTTACATCATATATAGATTGCCATCTGCTTACTTGCTTACTATATAAATCATATATTTGAATTATATCATGCCATCATGTTTACGTAGTACATACACATCATCTATCTGAATTATGGCATGGCAACCCATTTCATAAAGACATCATATAGTTATATCATCTCATCCTGTTTAGTGTTTACAGTCATCATATTTAGAATTATGGCATTCTATCCATGAATGTATGTGAATTATGGCATGCCAACCTATTTAATAAACACATTATATAGTTATGTCATGTCATCCTGTTTACATAGTCTCATATTTTGAACTATGTCTTTCCATCTTTTTTAGTTAGCCATCATAATGTGAAATTGTGTCATGCTATCCTGTTTAGTTAGCCATCATATATGTGAAATTGTGTCATGCTATCCTATTTGGTTAGACAACGTAAATATGAATTATTTCATGCCCTCTTTTATTCCCCACTATCCATTGCACCTGTCTATCATACAATGTCTATACTTTCAATTACTTTTCTTGTTTATCAGCCATTTGAATTGGAAAGCGTGATGGCAGTATCTAAGGGAGTAACAACACGGTCTTCAGAAAAGATAGTGCTACCAGTTGATGCAGATAGAACCACGGTTGTACTTGCCCAAGGACCAGATCCACCACACATAACCCAGACTCTCGCAGATTGTACCCCTACCCAGTTGGATAGAGAACCAGCTACACCCCTTCTAACCCAAACCCCGGAAGATAGTAACCCAGTTCTAGTTGACACAACACCGTCTCCACCACAGAGCACCCAAACACGAGAGGTTAGTAAGCGAACTGCAGTGCCCAAAGCACGAGGACCACCACTCCGAATCCCAACTCAATGCTTAAAGGAGAAGAAGATTTGTTCTCAGGTCAGGTTCTGTAGCTATGGTTCATACTCCTTTGCTCTTGCATTACTGTATTTACTCATACCAACTATTTTCAAATTTGAAGGATGGAATTGAAACTCCAATGGCACAACAGGTATGTTTTAAACCTGTTTCTTTAACTGGTTTGCTGTTCTAACCTTCTCTATGTTGATTTCAGTTTCAATTGAATAAACAGTTATGTTCTCATGTCATGCACATTACAAGTGTTGTTATTTCTCTATAGTTACCCACACTTACATTCTGTCTATTCTGCTTTGTCTTGAACAAATATTATTTGAACTATGTCTCTATCTTGATTTGGCAACAAAAACTAGAATGATATAAACCATAAAGTGACCATGGTACATAGATATATGTTTGTTTCATGATGTTATCCTGTCCACTTTACTACTGAACTCATTTACCAAATGATTTTCATATACAACATGGTAAACATGTGATGTGTCTGCTTGTTTCTCTTTTAGAATGCAGACAAAATATTGGAGAACAGTACCGCGTTATCCAGTGGTAAAGGAAGTAATGCAGATAAGGTTCAAGATAGTGAGACATCCCTGTTGGTCTCCAAGAAAGATGATAAAAACTATCTTGAAGACAGTGAGGGAACCCAAAAGTCCTATCTTGATGTAGTGTTCGAGTTACTGGCCACTACTACTGGCACAAGCTCTTCGAACTCGCTGCCTGAATCAGTTCATCTTCTTGAGTCTCAACTTCAAGTTGAAAGACATCGATCAGATGTGCTGCGACAGGAAGCTGAAGGACTGAGGGAGTCCCTGCAGAATTCAGATGCATATTTTCTGGTGCAACAGCAAGCGCTCGAGGATTTAAGCGCCAAACAAGAGAAAGTTAATAAGCTTGCTAAGCATCTTGCCAGCATTATGGGTACCTAGGATATTGTTTCTTGAGATCTTCTGAAGTGGTTTCACTTCTGGATTTGTTTTGCTGCGGCGTTTATTTGCGCTGGTCGCCAACTTTGACAACCAGTGTATATGATATGCTGCTTTGTTCCCTATATTTGCACTGGTGACGAACTTTGATGCCCAGTGGATGTAATATGTGTAACAACCGTGATAGCCTAGCATAAGTTGCTTGCTTATTTATTTCCTTGTTGTCTTGTTTATTTGTTTGCTTGTAGTCAGTGCAGTTCTTTTTAAAACTAGGCCACAATAACCATGGGCTAATATTTACTGTAGTGACACTGGGCCTCCTACGGGCCATAGAAACAGTGGGCCTTCTATGGGCCGTAGAAACAGTAGGCCTTCTACGGGCCGTAGAAACAATGGGCCTTCTACGGGCCGTAGAAACAATGGGCCTTCTACGAGCCGTAGAGACAATGGGCCTTCTACGGATCATCAATGGGCCTTATACGGGTCGTATGACCATAACGGGCCATCGTTAATAGGCCGTATTTGATGACGCTATGAAAACGGCCCAACGTATTAACGGACCACAAACGGGCCGATGTAACCACGAGCTGAATTTGGCCCACAAGCAGAAAATGACAGTAACGGGCCGTAAATAAACGAATGCTGGAAATGAGCCCAAGAATAAATGGGCTCTGAGAAGGCCGAAAGATAACATTTGCTGGAAACGGCCCAACTGAATAACGGGCCCTTAATGGGTATAAAGTGATATACTGTTCATTACGGGCCAGTTTCACCACGGGCCGTTAATGGGTGTAAAGTGATACACTGTTCATTGCGGGCCAGTTTCACCACGGGTCGTTAATAGGCCAAGAGTTACATAGGGCCTCATATGGGCTGAAAGACGTCATGGGCCATACATGGGCCAGAAGTGAAAACGGGCTGGAATCATATTGGATAGCCCAGATGACGCTACTGGGCTTAATTCAGATAGGGCGTAATGGGCCTTGGGTTAGCGGGTTGTAAATGGGCTATATGCGAACAGGCCGTTAACAGGCTTTCCATGGGCCGGCCCGCCACCTTTTGACCAAGTCAAACGGGCCGGCCTTTTCACAGGAATGAGCCTCTATTGGGCCGTGCCACGTGTCGACATATCATAGGCGCCTTCTGTCCAATGAGTGGATGACATCTATCCGAACGGTGAGCCGACACATGTTTACTCCAGCCAATGATGATTTTACACGTGGAAAATCCCCATTGGTCGGGGCTGTTAACGGGTTATCGGATCCAAAACCCGACCCGATAGCTTAACGGCGTTCCGTCGGTGGATGCCACGTGTCGGACACCCTTGACGAAAGCACTTCTGTGACGTGCGATTTATCGTCATGGAAGTGGACACTTCCGTGATGATAATTTTGGTAATGTCATGGAACACTTCTACGACAGCACAGGTATGGCTATCTTGATTCTGTCATAAATTTGTCATGGATGTACATGCATGACAAAAAACGCGACCTACTGTGAAAAACACGTATCATCACGGAAGTGTATTTTTTTGTAGTGACTGCTATGTATTGTTTGATGCCAGGGGAGGACCAATGCTTATTTGTATAGCACAAATGTTGGAATCGACGCGCGCAGAGAAGCAGAGGAGGGCTGGAATCGACGCGCAAAGCAGTGAGGTCCTCATCCACCAGGAACAAGTCCAACAAGGCCTCGCTCGGCAAGGCCCAACACGCAACTACTAGGCGGCCCAACTCCAACGATTCATTGATACCCCTCAAAAGAAAAGGTGATTCATTCATGGCTCATTTCGTTCGTTCGATCTATGTGGTGATCTGACATGCTGTTGGTGCTATCTCTTCAAGACTGATATGATATCCCCTGTCTGTCTGTCTGTCTGTCATGATGATGTCTGTCATGATGATGCTGCTGCTGCTGCTTGTTTTGCTACTAAAATAAGGATCAAATTTTATGCAAAGTTTTGGTTCCAAGCACCATGTTTCCTCCTTGAATCTGCCACAATTGTGGCCCTTTTTCTTTCACAAGATGCAACTAAAATTCTACGCACTAACATGATCTGTTTCGCATATTTTGGTATACTTGCTAGTATGAAGCACTAGTATCTTTTGTTGGACTGCAGCAACAGTTGCAACTATGCCGTAATAATTTATACAAGATGCCATCTTGCCTAAACAATCAAACTCAACTGCTGCAACCTCTTGTGTCACCTACTTCCTATATGACACAATGAAATAGATGAGCTTAGTTCTGTGCACTTTCTTTTAGTGTTAAGGTTGATGTGCTTTAAATTTTATTTCTGGTAGATGAAACATCAGATTTTGACTTAGTTGCACAAATATTCAACACCAAGATTTTATTTAACTCCACTTGTCTTTGGCCGTGTGTACAATGCAATATGCTTAGAGAGGTGCTTGTAAAATAAAACATGTTTATGCTCAAGTACCGGCGCTTGTTCCTTTAAGCTCAACCAATACATGCTTTTCTGTAACTTTAGATATTTTCCAGAATAGTTTGCTTGGTCCTTCATATCTAAAGCTTGCATGTACTATAGAAGCTCTACTTTATGCTAATACTTGCTTGTGTAACATCTTTCATGGCATACTTCTAAATGGACAAGTACGTGCGACGTCCAGCGTCAACGATGATGCGGACCATATGTTCAAGTGTTCAACTGCAGCCCCATCCATTGCATCGACACAAAGGTATGTACTCTGTCTTGTTGAACAGATATGGGCCTGATGCTTGATGTCCTTATGCCTGATGCATGTATCATGTGACATAGTTGCTCTGTTACAGCAGATGGCAAGATGAATAGCATCATGCACCAGGTAGTTTAATAGGTACTATTGATTGAATATGAATGTTATTCCATATACTCAAATGGAACTTCGATCTGCTGTAACTTTGAATGATGGTTTTTAAACCTTGTCGTGTATGTGAAACATTCCATGCTCGTTTGCTGCTAAATTTGTCATATGTGCCAATTCAATTCCGAATTTTGATGAATAGCCATATTCTGGATAATAATAATAAGTAGAATGATAATATACTGGTGTATCTTTACTTTTTATTTTAAAAGTACTCTGTATTCTATCAGTGACATACCTTTTGTTCTCTTTTGAATGCTCAGATGTTTTGCATCAGGCTGTCATTGCTAAGGGAGAAGCGGGACTTGGAGAAGAAATCTTTCCATTAAGCAGATTACATGTTTGGTTGCTGTGAAGTACCAGATAGGCTAGTTCTATTTTTTGCAGATTACATGTTTGGTTGCTCTGAAGTACCAGATAGGCTAGTTCTATTTTTTCATGTAAATGCAAATGCAGCAGCGCCATGTAAAAACTTAGTTAGACTCAAATAGCTGGAATTGCTGAAATTGTCAATGGAATTGCTGGAATAGCAGCGCCATGCAACAGTCAGTCAGTAGTATTGCTGGAATTGCTGGAATAGATTAGCCAGCCTCAAATAGTATTGCTGGAATGAATGGTTGTAATATAATAACATTGCACGTTGCTTTGAAAATGTATCAGAACTGGACATGTGTTGTATTGTCAATGGCATAATAATTGTTTTTGGATAGGATCAATTTTTTCGGAACTGCGCTAGGCCCAAGTTATATTGGACAATTATTTTTGAGGGAAAAACATGAGAGGCCCAACAAAGAAATGGCCTAGAAAAATACATGATCAAATAGAAAATCTGCTGTTAAAAGGGCCCTGCAAAGAAATCAAAGGCTGAATTGTTGGGCCAGACCCATGTAGCTAATAAAAGCATAGGAAACAAATACATTAAAAAGGCCGAATTGTTGGGCTAGGCCCATGTAGAAAACCTAATTGGACCGGGCTCATTCTTGTGCCACATCAGCTTACCACGTTGGATGCCTACGTGGCCTGGGGAGGTTGCTAGTGACCAAAACAAGACAATAGGCATATTTTGGTCGTGAACGTCTACGACCTTCTCACACAGAAGGTCGTGAATGTTAGTTTACGACGGCCAGCTTTTGACCTTCTGTTTTTGGTCACAAAAAGGTCGCAAATGGAAAACAGTGACCTTTCAGTGACCAATAGTCAAGGTCACAAGTTGACATATTTCTTGTAGTGATCGTTCTAAGGAAAGGTCTATCAAGAGTAATAGGGCAAGAAAGGTTGCAATCTATATCAAGAACGATAAAATCAACGGGCACCAAATTTCTATTTGCAACAATAAGGACATCATTGATTCTTCCCATTGGCTTTTTAATGGTGGAATCCGCAAGGTGCAAATTTAAGGAGCAATCATCATGATCATGGAAACCTAGAATATCACATAAAGTTTTCGGAATCGTGGAAACACTAGCACCCAAATCACACAAAGCAAAACACTCATGATCTTTAATTATAATCTTTATAGTAGGTTCCCACTCATCATTAAGTTTTCTAGGTATAGAAACTTCCAAATTAAGTTTTTCATCAAAAGATTGCATCAAGGCATCAACAATATGTTTGGTAAAGGCTTTATTTTGACTATAAGAATGAGGAGAATTAACAACGGATTGCAACAAGGAAATACAACTTTCTAAAGAACAATTATCATAACCAAATTCCTTGAAATCCGAGATAGTGGGTTTAATACCATTTAAAGTCATGACCTCTCCAATCCCACTTTTACCAAATTTAGATCAACATCCAAACACTCCAAATTCTTGGGACGCCTTCTAAATAAAGTTGACTCATCTCCAGTCCCATTATTATCAAGATTCATATTGCAAAACAAAGATCTAATAGGGGACACATCAATAAATTTAAGATCTTCATCATTATTTTCGTGGAAACTAGAAGAACACGCTTTTACAAAGCAATCTTTCTTAGCATGCAATCTAGCGGTTCTTTCATTGCACTCATCAATGGAACTTCTCATAGCTTTGAGAGATTCATTGATATTATGCTTGGGAGAGGAAGATCTAAGTTTAAGAGAATCAACATCAAGCGAAAGTCTATCAACGTTCCTAGCCAAATCATCAACTTTGAGCAATTTTTCTTCAAGCAAAGCATTAAAATTCTTTTGAGAGATCATAAATTCTTTCACGCTATTTTCCAAATCAGAGGGGATCTTATTAAAATTACCATAAGAATTATTGTAGGAATTTCCATAATTATTAGAGGAATTGCTAGGGAACGGTCTAGGATTAATGTTTCCTCTATAAGCATTGTTTCCAAAATTATTCCTACCAACAAAATATACATCCATAGATTCATTATTATTCTCAATCAAGGTAGATAAAGGCACATCATTGGGATCAATAGAAGCACTCTTAGTAGAAAACAATCTCATAAGCTCATCCATCTTTCCACTCAAAACGTTAATTTCTTCTATAGCATGCACTTTTTTACTAGTAGATCGTTCGGTGTGCCATTGAGAATAATTAGCCATAATATTATCAAGAAGTTTTGTAGCATCTCCTAAAGTGATTTCCATAAACGTGCCTCCGGCGGCCGAATCTAAAAGATTTCTAGAAGCAAAGTTTAATCCGGCATAAAATTTTTGTATGATCATCCATAAATTCAAACCATGAGTAGGGCAATTGTGAATCATTAATTTCATTCTTTCCCAAGATTGGGCAACATGCCCATGATCAAGTTGTTTAAAATTAATAATATCGTTCCTAAGAGAGATGATCTTAGCGGGAGGAAAATACTTAGATATAAAAGCATCTTTGCACTTGTTCCAAGAATCAATACTATTTTTAGGCAAAGACGAAAACCAAACTTTAGCACGATCTCTAAGTGAAAATGGAAATAACTTCAATTTAACAATATCATTATCCGTATCTTTTTTCTCACACAAATCAACAAAGTTGTTTAGATGGGTAGAGGCATCTTCACTAGGAAGGCCGGAGAATTGATCTTTCATAACATGATTCGGCAAAGCAGCATTGATTTCACAAGACTCAACATCATTAAGAGGAGCAATTGGGGTACTAAGGAAATCATTATTATTGGTATTGGAGAAATCACACAATTTGGTATTATCTTGTGCCATGGCAACAAGTAATCCAACACACAAGCAAACAGATAAAAAAGGCAAGCGAAAGAGGAAGGAAGAAGAAGGCAAGCAGAAAAGAGAGGAGATTGGGAAAGAGAGGGCGAATAAAACGGCAAGGGTGAAGTGGGGGAGAGGAAAATGAGAGGCAAATGACAAATAATGTAAATGCGAGGGAGATGAGTTTGTAATGGGTACTTGGTATGTCTTGACTTGAGTGAAGACCTCCCCGGCAACGGCGCCAGAAATCCTTCTTGCTACGTCTTGAGCTTGCATTGGTTTTCCTAGAAGAGGAAAGGGTGATGCAGCACAGTAGCGTAAGTATTTGGCGGAAACTTTTCAACGAGGACCACGAGCTCTAGCTACGAATCGAGAGCGCGGAGAGAGGAGAAATGAAGGCGGGCTCACAGAGCTCCTGTAGCGGTGCGCAGCGGCTCGAGGGTGGGCTTCCCAAGGAGTAGGACAACGGGGACCCGGTGATGCAGATCCTCCTGACTCTGTCCTGTGGCACTGGAAGGAGAAGCGGACGACGACGGTGCTCTATGACATCCCGGCGAGGCGTGTGGTCGACGGTAGCCGCATGATCTCGGCGTGCGGCGGCAGAGGCTCTCGGGCGAGCTTGAGAGAGAGAGAGAGATAGAGCGATGGAGAGGAGGGGGAAAAGTAGTTAGGGTTTTTGCCGGGGAGGAGGGGTCGCCGGCTAATATAGGTAGGGCAGCGCGGGTGGATGGCCACCACGGCGATGGCCGGTGCCATGGCGGGCATCGGCGCAGCCATGCCCTCCCATGAACAGGGGAACAAGCGAGTCAGGGCGAGGTGGGCTGACCTATTGGGCAAGGCCCAGTGGGGGCAAGGGGTGTGCCCCTTTTTTGTGTTTGTTTTTCCTTTTATTTATTTCTTTTTCCAGTTTTATTTGAATTTCCACAGTACTATAGTTTAGTTAAAATACAAAAGTAGTTTCTATAGTAGTATTACTATTTATACCTCTTCCACGAAAAGTTTGGTAATCCATTAAATTAATTTGATATTTTTAGAAATTATAAAGGCACCTAATTAATTATAAATGCCACTGCTTTAATCATTTTTAAGCACATAAATATTTTATGAAATTTTGGTTTCTTCACCAATAATACTTTTAAATTATTTGGCACAATTTGAACATTTTTGTTTTGACACTTGAAAACTTTTATTTTTGACTTTGTTTTAAATTTGAATTTGAACCGTTTTAAATCTAAACAAGATTAGCAATAGTAATAGTGGTAACGTGGCCTCATTAGCAGGGAATTACTGTAGCTTTATTATCCGGGCATTACATAAACATACTACTACAAGGGAACTACAACTTTTTATTTTTAAGCATAATGTTTAAGTACGTAAACTTTTCTCCAGAGTCCCTACACACTACTACTAAACTACTGCATGTGTGTACTACTATGTCAGTAAGCAGCAGAGGAGATTTAAAAGGAAGGACAATGTGTGTGTATGTAGAAAACACACACAAGAAACACTAAATATGATCTATTTAGTCTGACAGATTCAGGTACGGACAACTCTGGAAAACATGTACTACTATATGCTTCTCTGCCACAACTGCCGAGATTATCTGTAGGATTTTGGTGAACACCTTTTTAACTAGGCAGACGTCGTATTTTTTATAGTACAAAATCATATCTTCTTTACATTACATGTAGCCATCGTCCGTTGCTCCGTAGCTGCTGTGGAGTTGCCAGCACGAAACAGAGCAACCATATATTCGCATTTTAGAGGTCCGGCCAATGTTAAAATCAGGGGTGAAACTGTACGAAAAGTAGACATGGAATATCGTCCAGTCGATCAACCATACTTTTAAAAGCTTACTTATTACACACTACTACCAGGCAGTCCTTGGGATTTCAAACAAGCAGAAACTCCATCTACAACTAACTACAAGATCTAACAACAGAACCTACCTTTGCATAACCAAAAGTACATGTATTAATTCAAGCTAACAACTGACAAGAAACCGAAACTTGATGGCAGCAGGATCATCTTCCACTTGAGAAGCTGGCTGGAGGAGAAAAGGATGATCAGACGTGAATATGGATATAAGTGCTCACATCAGTAGTTATAATCCATGCTAACAATTCATAGACCAACAACGCATGTTTCGTCCCATGATACTACAGTTGCGGTGTCATTACAAGCAGTGGCAGAGCTACAAGGAAAAAATTGGGCAGGCCAAGCTACTGAAGAGAACACAAAAATTTAAATTGTATTAGTGTGCAGCGACTTGGGAGATAAATAAATCAATTAGATTGTATTAACTTGGTGCACTTGCATTCAGTCATCAACACCCATGGGGCATTCTGAAACAAACCAGCTCTAGTGTTCAATTGAGGTGTGCCCTATGGTCTTATACATAAGCCAAACAAACTAATTAGGGTTCAGCAGCAAGCAGTTGAACAAATGCATCACTCCCTGTCCCTCTTCCTTCAGATACATCGGCGATTTTTGAAAACAAAAGGCAGTCAATCGGACGTGTCAGCGACACACTCTGAACCGGACGACGACATACAAAGTGCGGGGGGGAAGCAGAGCAGGGGATGGAGAAAGGGGCATATCGGCCCAAGCCGTGAGGAAGGAGGCGATGAAGGTGCCGACGGTTAAGACGACGTACTCGCTCTCGAACACTTCTTGCACGCATGCACCGCATCGGGCAGTTCGTCGCCCGCCGCCAGACGTTGGGCAGTGACAGCACCGCGTCGGCGACCACCGCCTCCACCACCGTTAGCAGCAGCGACAGCCTCTACAAATCGGCCAAGGAGAAATCAGAGGGAGGCAGAGAAGACATGGGAGGGATTCATGCCCACCCACCCAACCAACCAAGAAAAGGGGGTCGGAGATCCGCGGTCGCCATGGCCGGAGATGGGCGTCGTGGAGTTCATCAGCGGCGAGGGCCACCGTAGCAAGACGCTCCGGTGGGTGCGGGTGCAGATCCGCCCCTCCCCGTCCCCACCCATCCGTCAATCTAAAGAGGAAGGGAGGGAGGTCGCCGGTGGTGATGTGGTTTCAGTGGGTGAGTGGTGTGCGGGGGAGAGGGTGCCATTCGGCCACTGACAGGTGGGCCCGCGAGGAATTAGGCCCATTGTTGAGGAACGTAGTAATTTCAAAATTTTCCTATGATCACGCAAGATCTATCTAGGAGCTGCATAGCAACAAGAGGGGAGAGTGTGTCCACGTACCCTCGTAGACCGAAAGCGGAAGCGTTTAGTAACGCGGTTGATGTAGTCAAACGTCTTCGCGATCCAACCGATCAAAGTATCGAATGTACGGCACCTCCATGTTCAGCACACGTTCAGCTCGATGACGTCCCTCGTGCTCTTGATCCAGTTGAGGACGAGGGTGAGTTCCGTCAGCACGACGGCGTGGCGACGGTGATGATGATGTTACCGGCGCAGGGCTCCGCCTAAGCACAACGGCGATATGATCGAGGTGTGTAACTATGGAGGGGGGCACCGCAGACGGGTAAGGCAAAACTTGGTGTGTCTTTGGGGTGCCCCCTGCCCACGTATATAAAGGAGGGAGGGGGAGAGGCCGGCCCCCTAGGGGGCCACCAAGAGTACGGAGTCCTACTAGGACTTCCAAGTTGTAGTAGGAATCCCTTTCCTTTTTGTAGTATGTGAGAAGGAAATAGGGAAAGGGAGAGGGAGTAGGAAAGTGAAGGGGGCACCGCCCCCTTCCCCTAGACCAATTCGGACCCATGGGGGGGGCACCTTCCCTTTGTCCTGCCTCCTCCTTTCCCGTATGGCCCAATAAGGCCCATTACTTCTCCCGGTGAATTCTCGTAACTCCCCGGTACTTCAAAAAATACCCGAATCACTCGGAACCTTTTCGATGTCCGAATATAGCCTTCCAATTTATCAATCTTCATGTCTCAACCATTTTGAGACTCTTCGTCACGTGCCTGATCTCATCCGGGACTCCGAACAAACTTCGGTCATCAAAACACATAACTCATAATACAAATCGTCATCGAACGATAAGCGTGCATACCCTACGGGTTTGAGAACTATATAGACATGATCGAGACACATCTCCGATCAATAACCAATAGCAGAACCTGGATGCTCATATTGGCTCCTACGTATTCTACGAATATCTTTATCGGTCAAACCGCATAACAACATACGTTGTTCCCTTTGTCATCGGTATGTTACTTGCCTGAGATTCGATCGTCGGTATCTTCATACCTAGTTCAATCTCGTTACTGGCAAGTCCCTTTACTCATTTCGTAATTCTTCATCCCGCAACTAAGTCATTAGTCACATTACTTGCAAGGCTTATAGTGATGAGCATTACCGAGAGGGCCTAGAGATACCTCTCCGATACACGGAGTGACAAATCCTAATCTCGATCTATGCCAAGCCAACAAACACCTTCGAAGACACCTGTAGAGCATCTTTACAATCACCCAGTTACGTTGTGACGTTTGATAGCACACAAGGTGTTCCTCCGGTATTCGGGAGTTGCTTAATCTCATAGTTTGAGGAACATGTATAAGTCATTAAAAAGCAGTAGCAATGAAACTATAACAATCATAATGCTAAGCTAACGAATGGGTCTTATCCATCACATCATTCTCCTAATGATGTGATCATGTTCATCAAATGACAACACATGTCTATGGTTAGGAAACATAACCATCTTTGATTAACGAGCTAGTCAAGTAGAGGCATACTAGGGACACTATGTTTTGTCTATATATTCACACATGTACTAAGTTTCCAGTTAATACAATTCTAGCATGAATAATAAACATTTATCATGATATAAGGAAATAAATAATAACTTTATTATTGCCTCTAGGGCATATTTCTTTCAGTCTCCCACTTTCACTAGAGTCAATAATCTAGTTCACATTGCCATGTGATTTAACACCAATAGATCACATCGTTATGCGATTACACCCACAGTTCACATCGCCATGTGACCATCACTCAAAGGGTTTACTAGAGTCAATAATCTAGTTCACATCACTATGTGATTAACACCCAAATGTTACTAAGGTGTGATCATGTATTCCTTGTGAGAGAAGTTTAGTCAACAGGTCTATCACATTCAGAGCCGTATGTATTTTGCAAATATTCTATGCCTACATTGCTCTGCATGGAGCTACTCTAGCTAATTGCACCCACTCCCACTTTCAATATGTATCCATGATTGAGACTTTAGAGTCATCTGGATCAGTGTAAAAGCTTGCATCGACGTAACTCTTTATGACGAACTCTTTATCACCCCGATAACCGAGAAACATTTCCTTTAGTCCTCACTAAGGATAATTTTGACCGCTGTCCAGAGATCTACTCATAGGTCACTATTGTACCCCCTTGCCAAACTCAGGGCAAGGTACACAATAGGTCTGGTACATAGCATAGCATACTTTATAGAACCTATGACTGAGGCATAGGGAATCACTTTCATTCTCTTTCTATCTTCTACCGTGGTCGGGCTTCGAGTCTTACTCAACCTTACACCTTGACATACAGACCAGAACTCCTTCTTTGACTGATCCATTTTGAACTCTTTGAAAAACTTGTCAAGGTATATACTCATTGAAAAATCGTATCAAGCGTCTTGATCTATCTCTACAAATCTTGATGCCCAATATGTAAGCAGCTTCACTGAGGTCTTTCTTTGAAAATCTCCTTTCAAACTCTCTTATATGCTTTCCAGAAAATTCTACATCATTTCCGATCAACAATATGTCATTCACATATACTTATCAGAAAGGCTGTAGTGCTCCCTCTCACTTTCTTGTAAACACATGCTTCATCGCAATTCTGTATAAAACTATATGCTTTGATCACCTTATCAAAGCATATATTCCAACTCCGAGATGCTTTCCCTAGTCCACAGATGGATTGCTGGAGCTCGCACACTTTGCTAGCACCTTTGACAAAACCTTCTGGTTGCATCATATACAACCCTTCTTTAAGAAATATCCATTTAAGGAATGCAGTTTTGACATCCATTTGCCAGATTTCATAAAATATGGCCACTGCTAACATGATTCGGATGGATTTAAGCATTGCTATAGTTAAGAAAATCTCATTGTAGCCAACACCTTGAACTTGTCAAAAACCTTTTGCGAAAAGTCGACCTTTGTAGATAGTAACACTACTATCAGCATCCGTCTTCCTCTTGAAGATCCATTTATTTTCTATGACTTTTCGATCATTGAGCAAGTCGACCAAAGTCCACACTTTGTTCTCATACATGGATCCCATCTCAGATTTCATGGCCTCAAGCTATTTCACGGAATCTGGGCTCATTATCGCTTCCTCATAGTTCGTAGGTTCATCTTGGTCTAGTAACATGACTTCTAGAACAGGATTACTGTACCACTCTGGTGCAGACCGTACTCTGGAAGACCTACGAGGTTCGGTAGTAACTTGATCTGAAGTTTCATCATTATCATCATTAGCTTGTTCACTAATTGGTGTAGGAATCACTGGAACTGATTTCTGTGATGAACTACTTCCAATTTTGGGAGAAGGTACAATTACCTCATAAAGTTCTACTTTCCTCCCACTCACTTCTTTCAGTAGAAACTCCTTCTCTAGAAAGGATCCATTCTTAGCAACGAATATCTTGCCTTCGGATCTTTGATAGAAGGTGTACCCAACAGTTTTCTTTGGGTATCCTATGAAGACACACTTCTCCGATTTGGGTTTGAGCTTATCAGGTTGAAGCTTTTTCACGTAAGCATCACAGCCCAAACTTTAAGAAACGACAGCTTAGGTTTCTTGCCAAACCATAGTTCATACAGTGACGTCTCAACGGATTTTGACAGTGCCCTGTTTAAAGTGAATGCAGATGTCCCTATGCATAACCCCAAAATGATAGTGGTAAATCGGCAAGAGACATCATAGACCGCGCCATATCCAATAAAGTGCGGTTACAACGTTTGGACACACCATTACGGTGTGCTGTTCCAAGTGGCGTGAGCTGTGAAACTATTCCACATTGTTTTAAATGAAGGCCAAACTTGCAACTCAAATATTCTCCTCCACGATCAGATCGTAGAAACTTTTATTTTCTTGTTACAATGATTCTCCACTTCACTCTGAAATTCTTTGAACTTTTCAAATGTTTCAGACTTGTGTTTCATTAAGTAGATATACCCATATCTACTTAAATCATCTGCAAAGGTCAAAAATAACGATACCTGTCACGAGCATCAACACTCATTGGACCGCATACATCGGTATGTATTATTTTCAATAAGTCACTATCTTGTTCCATTGTTCCGGAGAATGGAGTTTTAGTCATCTTGCTCATAAGGCACGGTTCGCAAGTATCAAATGATTCATAATCAAGTGATTCCAACAGCCCATCAGCATGGAGTTTCTTTATGCACTTTACACCAATATGACCTAAACGACAGCGCCACATATAAGTTGCACTATCATTATCAACTTTGCATATTTTGGCATCAATATTATGAATATGTGTATTACCATGATCGAGATTCAATAAACCATCAAAATTGGGTGTATGACCATAGAAGGTTCTATTCATGTAAACAGAATAACAATTATTCTCTGTCTTAAATGAATAACCGTATTGCAATAAACAAGATCTAGTCATATTCATGCTCAACGCAAATACCAAATAACATTTATTTAGGTTCAACACTAATCCCTAAAGTATAGGGAGTGTGCGATGATGATCATATCAATCTTGGAACCACTTCCAACATACATCGTCACTTCATCCTTAACTAGTCTCTATTTGTTCTGTAACTCCTATTTTGAGTTACTAATCTTGGCAACCGAACAAGTATTGAATACCCAGGGGCTACTATGAACACTAGCAAGGTACACATCAATAACATGTATATCAAATATACCTTTGTTCACTTTGCCATCCCTCTTTTCCACTAAATATTTGGGGTAGTTCCGCTTCCAGTGACCATTTCCTTTGCAGTAGAAGCACTCAATTTCAGGCTTAGGTCTAGCTTTGGGCTTCTTCACGAGAGTGACAACTTGCTTTCCATTCTACTAGAAGTTCCCTTTCTTTCCCTTTGCCCTTTTCTTGAAACTAGTGGTCTTGTTGGGGATATAACTATTAGGTATGATCCGTCCAGCAAGGGGCCGGGTTATACCTGTGACGATTTATAAAGCCCAAGACATTGCTTGAAGATGGCGGTTCAGTTAAGGGCCCAAAGCCCAAAGGTGACTTAAGGCCCGTAGAGATAAACCGCCATATGTATATAACTTGTATTGTAAGGCAGGAATAGAAAGAGACTGAGCCGGACACTGTTTATGAACCGGCCGGGACTCTGTGAGCCGCTGGGCCTCGACCTCTATATATAAAGGGACGACCCGGCGGCGGTTCAGGGAAAGTAACATCAGATCGAGAATTAGGTCAAGCGGATTCTCTCCCTGGTAACCGAGACATAAGCAATCCCACTCAAAACTTGATCTAGGCTTTTACCTTCACCGTAAGGGGCCGAACCAGTACAAATGTCGTGTTCTTTGTCCCGATTAACCCCTTTAAGCTTCCTAGTTGCAATGGCTCCACGACTAAGTCCTTTCACTAGGACATCTACGTGACATGGCGCCCAACGTGGGGCCAGCGCACGGTGGATTTGAGTTCTTGAAGGGCAACTTCGAAGGGCTCAAAGGATACGTTGTGGGTCGGATGACTAAGAGTCGTCGCGGTAAGCTCTACATCGATGACACGGGTTGGGGCCCCGACGCCGGCTCAATTGAGTACGGGTACCGGGTCCCCTTCGGCGGAATCCATATCTTCATCGGCAAGATCGGCAAGCCGGGCCCTGAGCTAGACATCTGCACCGATATCGTCGAGACGGCTCAGCATGCGAGACCTTCCCGGGCTCAGCCCGTCGTGAAGCGTGCCTTCATGGGATGCATCCATGGAGGGGAATTTTTCTGAAGGATCTATGTCTGGTGGTGAGACGGCCATCTACTATGGTGGTGAGTCGTCCACGGGTGAGACGGATTCGTTGTATCAATTGCAAGACAGAGGGCTTGGGGACTGTTCTGATGGCAGCAGTATTCCGGGCCCCTTTGAGCCGCCGAGCAGAGTTGGGATCTTCATGGCTGGGAAGCAACCCGTTCAAAACTCTACGACCGCGGCAGCGATAACCTTCGGTCAGCGGCAGCCAGGGCAGGAGGTCCTATGCGCCAGCTAGCTCAGGTGCTGATCGATCTCATGGATAAGATGACAACTCTATTAACCGTCATGGTAAACCCGACAGATCAAGCTCAACATGATGCAGAAGTGACGCAGTTAAAGCAGGATATAGTGCAAGCTAAGGAAGACCTGGCGGCGGAAGACGTCAGGATGACCATACAGCGGGCGGCTCTGGATGCTCAAGCTCAGCAGATTCAGTCGCAGGCTTTCCAGCTCACGATGGATCAGAATGTGTCAAATGAGGTCATGAGGATAAGGTACCAGAAAACTCAATCCCGTCTGCCTCCGGTTTATGATCCTCGAAACCTCTTCCGTACACCCAGTGCAGGGCCCAGTAACCCGCCGGAGGTAAACCGGGTTGCAACGCCCGGGGCTGGGATGCCGGTTCAACCATGTGTGATGGAACCCCCTCGCCCGAATACTACTCACCAAGACCACCGGGTCATTATTCTAACCCTCTAGAGGACATGATCGCTGCAGCGGCACGATTAGCGGCTCTCCCAGTGGATGGCGACTCTCCGGCGATGGTTGAAACACGAAAGGTCAGAGTGCTTCTTCCGACGGCTTTGGCGCAACAGGAAGCATATTTCTATAGCCGAGACAGGATTCATTCGACTCCTCGCCTAAGCCGGAGCCCGAGTTATAGCAGGCACATGGATTTGGCGGCCGTTTCAAGCAACACCTGGTGCCGTGACCAGCCGAGCAGGCATGATCCGGCGCGTAATGGAGTTCCTAATTTGGTTGATCATGGCAGGGTATATCAAGAGGCTGAGCGGGCGGCTGAGCAAGCGGCTGAGCAGGCGGCTCAGCGAGCGGCTTACCAGTCGTTTCTGGTTTATCCGACTACTTCTATTGAGGCAGGTGTGACCACTAGGACTGGAGGTGTCCCTTGTTTGGTGCCGGCTCTGCGTAATGAGCGTTTGCCAAAGGATTTCAAGGGGCCTCAAAAGGTACCTAATTACACGACCGACTTACAACATGTGGCATGGATTGAAAGTTATGAGATGGCCATGGAGCTACTGGAAGTCAGTGATGCTGCAATGGCCAAGTACTTCACCATGATGTTGGATGGAACGGCCCGCAATTGGTTGAAGTGGCTGCCACCTAATTCTATTGGTTCATGGGCGGAGTTAAAGGCCCAGTTTATTCAGAACTTCAAAGATACATGCAAGCAACCCATGTCAATTTTGGATTTTACTAATTGCAAGCAAGAGGAGGGTGAGTCCATGACCCATTGGGTACGCCGGGACAAAGCCATAATACATTTGTCTGATAAGATGGATGCCGGCTCTGCAGTCTTAATGTTTGAGAAAAATTGTCGTTTTACGCCTCTAAAAATGAAGCTGGGGCGGCTCAAGCGTGATTGTAATGACATGGGCCAGCCGATGGCGGCTCTAGTCAAATATGCCGATTCCGATAGTACCAAGGATCTCGACTGTGATGATGAGAAGACAGGGAAGGGAAAGAAGAACGATAACGCTAAGGGTCCTCAGCATAACCCGACAAATCAAGGAGGCAACAATAAACGTAAGGCTGATGGTAGCTCAGAGTTTGTGGCTAACACCAATGCATAGAGCAACAATCAATGATGTAAGGGGAGACCACCTCCTCGGTCCGGCGGATCAGGTCCCACTCTTGAGCAGTTACTGAATGAGCCCTGTCCAAGGCACGATACTCAGCAGAAACCGGCCACTCACCTGTGGAAAGACTGTACGATCATGAAGGCTTTCAAGAACTCTAACATGTTTGACATCAATCATGGGCTAGGTGGTGGCTCAGGTGGCGGCGGTTTTCATGGCCCGAGCGGCGGTTCAAATTCCAATTTTCAAGGCTCTCAAGGTAATCAAGGTGGTTATAAGCAGCAATCTGGCCAGGGTCAGCAGCATCAGCAATCTGGATATCAGAGTAATCCAAAGCAGCTGAATGGTGGACAGTATCATGTGTTTACCACCAGTTTATGCAAACAGGACCAGAAGCTTCATAAGAGGGCTGTGAATGCTGTTGAGCCGGCAGTTCCTCATTATTTGAGATGGTCTGAGCAGCCTATTCTATTGAGTAGGGAAGATCACACTCCCCTGGTTGTCAATCCGGGTCACCTGGCCTTGGTGGTGGCACCTCAGGTTGGTGGATATAAATTCACTAAGGTGCTCATGGATGGAGGCAGTAGCATCAACATCCTCTATTATGAGACTTTTCGTCGCATGGGGTTGACTGATAAAAACCTTAAGACGTCCAACACTATTTTCCATGGTGTGGTGCCTGATAAGTCAGCGTACCCGGCGGGTAAGATTGAACTGGAAGTGGCCTTTGGAGATGAGCATGATTCTAGGGCTGAAAAGTTAACTTTTGAGGTGGTCAAAATCAAGAGCCCGTATCACACCCTGTTTGGACTGCCGGTTTATGCCAAGTTCATGGCACGACCATGTTATGTTTATCTACAACTCAAGATGCTAGGTCATAGGGGCACCATCATAGTGCATGGGAGTCGGAAGATAGCCTTGGAATGTGAGGAAGGCGATGTTGCTTATGCTAAATCTGTTTGTGCAACAAAGGAGTTGAAGTTCTACAAGGACAATGTTAACCCGGCGGATATGACGTCTTTGAAGAAGCCAACCACGGAACATGAGCCGATGATGAAGTTTAAATCGACTGATGACACCAAGCCTGTTGATTTTGTTCCAGGCGACTCATCTAAGTAGTTCAGTATCAGTGCTAATCTGGATCCCAAATAGGAAAGCGCGCTCATCGAGTTCATCCGTGGGAACCGGGACATCTTTGCATGGAAACCTTCTGACATGCCGGGTGAACCGAGAGAACTCACTGAGCACACTCTCAATATTGATCCAAAATTTAAGCTGGTCAAGTAGTTTCTTCGGCGGTTCAATGAGGAGAGGCGTAGGGCCATTGGTGAGGAAGTGGCCCGGCTCTTGGCGGCCGGGTTCATTGTTGAAGTTTTTCATCCAGAGTGGTTGGCTAACCCGGTGCTTGTGCTTAAGAAGAACGGCACCTGGCGTATGTGCGTGGATTACATAGTCTTAAACAAGGCTCGTCCGGCTGATCCTTTCGCTCTCCCTCGTATTGATCAAATCATTGACGCTACAGCGGGTTGTGAGCGTTTGAGCTTTTTGGATGCTTATTCTGGTTATCATCATATCAAGATGGCAGTTAAGGACCAGGAGAAGACTGCTTTTATTACTCCATTTGGAGCCTTCTGCTATGTGTTTATGCCTTTTGGGCTTAAGAGTGCCCCGGCGACTTATCAGCAATGTGTGCAGAACTGTCTTCACAATCAGATTGGGCGCGATGTTCATGCTTATGTCGGCGACATTGTGGTGATGTCCAGAGAGAAGGAGACCTTTATCGATGATCTGAAGGAAACCTTTGATAATCTCCGGGTCTATAAGATGATGCTTAACCCGGCCAAGTGTATTTTTGGTGTGCCAGCAGGCAAGCTTTTGGGTTTTCTGGTTTCTAACAAAGGCATTGAGGCTAACCCGGAGAAGATCAAGGAAATTACCACTTTGGCTAAGCCGGCGTGTATCAATGATGTTCAGCGTTTGGCAGGTCGTATTGCTGCTTTAAGCCGGTTCATAAGCCGGTTAGGTGAGAAGGTCATACCGCTGTATCAGATGATGAACAAGACAGACGATTTTGTTTGGAGTGATGCTGCTAACGCTACCTTTGAAGATTTGAAGAGACAGCTAGCTCAGCCACCAGTCCTTGCTGCTCCCATTGACAAGGAACCTTTATTGTTATATGTGGCTGCTAACACACGTGTTGTCAGTGTGGCCATTTGGGTGGAGCACAAGGAGGCTGGCAAGGAACATCCAGTTCAACGGCCGTTTTATTACATTAGCGAGGTGCTTATTGAGTCCAAGGAAAGGTATCCACATTGGCACAAGCTCATTTATGGGGTGTTCATGGTGAGTCGGAAGCTTAAGCAATATTTCCTGGGTCATCCCATCACTGTGGTCAGTTCTGCTCCTTTAGGAGATATCATTCAAAACAGAGAAGCCACAGGACGAGTCGCCAAGTGGGCCATTGAACTTGGGCCTCATGGTTTAAAGTATGTGCCACACACTGCTATCAAGTCTCAAGCACTGGTAGACTTCATCAACGATTGAACAGAGCTGCAGATGCCTGAAGAGAAGCCGGGCAATACATATTGGACTATTCACTTTGATGGGTCCAGGCAGTTGGAGGGCTCGGGGGCTGGAGTTGTTTTAGCTTCCCCTCAAGGTGACAAATTTTGTTATGTGTTATGGTTGATGTTTCCCTATACTAACAATGCAGCTGAGATGAGGCCTTGCTCCATGGCCTTCGGATGGCTAAGGAGATGAGCTTAAGCCGATTAAGGTGCTTTGGCAACTCAGATTTGGTGGCTCAACAAGTATCAGGCAAGTGGGATTCCAAAGATCCTCTCATGGCGGCTTATCGCCGTGAGGTTGATGCCATTGGTGGACACTTCAAGGGTTACCAAGTGGAGCACATTGATCATAGAAAGAACGAGGCGGCTGATGCTTTAAGCCGGTTGGGGTCTCCGCGTAAGCTGGTGCCACCTAATACCTCCTTGGATATTCTGCATAACCCTTCTATCAAATTGCCTACAGAGGAAGACTTGGCTGTTCCGGACCCGGAAGCACAATTGGTGGCGGCTCTTCACGTCATCCCAGATTGGACAGTGCCATATTTTTCTTACATGACCTGGGGTGAGTTGCCTGAGGATGAAACCATGGAGAAGCAGATAACCCGGCGGTCTAAGTCAATGACAATTGCCAATGGTGAGTTGCATCACCGCAGTGTCACTGGGGCGTTTCAGCGTTGTGTCTCTCCTGAGAAAGGTCAAGAAATTCTTCGTGAGATTCATGAAGCAGATTGTGGCCATCATGCCGGTTCAAAGTCCCTTGTAGCCAAGGCTTTTCGTCATGGGTTTTATTGGCTGACGACTCATGCTGATGCGGAGGATCTGGTTAGTAAATGTGATGGTTATTAGAAATTCTCATGACGAGCTCATGTACCGACTCTAGAATTAAGGATGATTCCAGTTACTTGGTCGTTTGCAGTCTGGGGACTTGACATGGCTGGGCCTTTCAAAAGGTCCAAAGATAAAAAGACCCACCTCTTCGTGGCGGTTGACAAAATCACAAAGTGGGTTGAGGCAGAGCCAGTTAGTAAGTGTGATGCAGCTATGGGGGTTCAATTCATCAAAAAGGTGATCTTTCGCTTTGGCTTTCCACACAGCATTATAACTGACAATGGTACTAATCTCTCCAAGGGTGCCATGGAGGAGTTTTCTCAGTGTGAGCATATCCGGCTTGATGTTTCATCAGTAGCTCACCCTCAATCCAATGGTCAAGCTGAATGAGCCAATCAGGAAATCCTGAAGGGAATCAAACCCCGGCTTATGGTTCCTTTGCAACGGACGCCGGGTTGTTGGGTGGAAGAGTTACCTTCTGTGATATGGAGCATCAATACTACTCCTAACACTTCTACGGGTTACACACTACAGGAAATACGTAATTTGCCGTCTGTGGATTACAGACGGCAAAGACCTAAATCCAGACGGCAAAGAGTTTGCCGTCAAGAAGCAGACAACAAAGATAAGTCAGCAAAGAAAACTTTGCCGTCAGCTTTTCATCCGACAAACGGCAAAGATTTTGCCGTCAGCCAAACTGTGAATTTGCCGTCTGCCATGAAAATAGCAGACGACAAAGAAACCTATTTGTCGTTAGCTAAATGTGATCTTTGCTGTCAGCCAAACCATTTTACAGACGGCAAAGATTTTTTTTAGTTTACAAAAAATACGCTCGACAAAGTCAACATCAAAACAAGGCATGAAGCCTCGATTGACAAAGAAAAGGGAAAGGCCCGGCCATGCTGCCTTTCATTCATCGTCGGTGGAGTTATAGAGTTTCGTCGGTGGAGTTACAGAGTTGTTACACAGCAGTCCTGAAAGTTTACACAAAGGACTCTAAAAACTAAATCTAAAAAGCAATCAGGTTCTTCTCCACTGCGGCAACAGAGACTTGGTCGCCGAGCTGCTCCTCGCCCGTCCCTGTTGTCGGCTCGCCGCGCCTAGACGAGGTGCTACAACAGGGATACCACTGCTGCCACCCGACATTGCTCGCTGAGCCGCCCGGCCTTGCTCGCTGAGGCGCCTCCCGGCCGTGCTTGCCGCGCCGCCCGCCCTGGTCGCCGACGCGCCGCCCAACCCTGGTCGCCGGCCTAGCTCGCCGAAGCGCTGCCCAACCGTGCTCGTTACACCGCCCCCTTGGTCGCCGAGCTGCTCCTCGCCCGTCCCTGTCGCCGGCTCGCCACGCCTAGACAAGGTCCCGCAAGGCCTTGCTTGCCCGAGGCGATTCCCGTCCTGCTCATCGCGTGGCCGCCCACGAAGGGAGGAGAGCGCGCGGGGTCGATGGCGCTCGCCGAGGGGCCGAAAAGGCCTGCTCTCTGCGCGGCCGCCTGCTGCGCCACCGCCCGCCCTGCTCGACTGCGTCGGCCGCGAGCAGAGAGGAGCGCGAGGTGGGTGGGGACTGGCAGAAGTGGCTGGAGGCAGTTGGCGCGCGAACGCAGTTGCGCATGGAGGAGAGGATAGAGACGAGGTGGGATGCACATGGAGGAGAGGATACACACGAGTCGGAGCACGGACTGTGGGTGGGTGGTGGTGGTGGTGAGAGAAGAGGCGGGTGCGGGCCTCCCACGAACAGAGGAGAGGATAGAGACGAACGAGAGGGAGAGGATAAGGTACGGGATGGGCGCGAGTGGTGGTGGGCCAGCGGGTGGGGGCGCGTGGTGAGAGAAGAGGCAGGTGTGGGCGGCACAGATCTTGCCATGTCAACAATCCGCGAGATGAATCCACTTGATGTGTTTCTTCTTCACCGTATGTGAAAAAAGCACAGACGGTGAAGGATGTCTTTTTCGTCTGCAATTCTTTTATAGACAGCAAAGACATACTTTGCTGTCTTCAATTTTATTCCAGACTGCAAAGTAACCTCTTTGTTGTATGTAGAAAAAAAGCAAACGGCAAAGTATGTCTTTGCCATCTATAATAAAAAAACAGATGACAAAGTATGTCTTTGTCGTCTATAATAAAAAAACAGACGACAAAGTATGTCTTTGTCGTAAGTTATTCTTTGCCGATAGTGGTTGACGGCAAAAGTGGTCTTTGCCGTCTAGCCTGACGAAAAGCTAACGGCAAAGAGCTCTACTGGCGGCAAATTAGCTGATTCCTGTACTGACACGCCTTTCTTCATGGTTTACGGAGCAGAGGCGGTTCTACCTAGTGACATCCGTCATGACTCGCCCCGTGTTATGACTTACGGTGAAGCTGATAACGAACAAGCCCGTTAGGATGCACTTGACCTGTTAGATGAAAAGCGTGACTTGGCAGCAGCCTGCTCAATGATTTATCAACAGGACCTGCGCCGTTATCACAGCCGCCGGGTTAAGTCCAGAACCATTTAAGAAGGTGATTTGGTGCTCCGGCTCATCCAGGATCAAACTGATGCACACAAGTTATCCCCACCTTGGGAAGGGCCCTTTGTGGTCAGCAAGAACTTGAACAATGGGTCATACTACCTTATCGATATTCGAGAGCACAAAGACTCACGTAAGTCGGAGGAGGAGACCTACCGGCCGTGGAATATCGCTCATCTTCGGCCTTACTACACTTGAGCCACCGGCTCTCATGATGTACATATTTTGACGATGTATATACTATGATAAGTAATAAAGCAGGACCTTTTTCCTTTTCATCCTCAATGATCATATGTTTTCATCATCATCATTTAAAATGACCAATTGGGGTCTGATCGCATTAGAATCTAGCTTAACCCTCTTGGTCCGGCTCATGATCGTATTCGAACCTAGCCGTTAAACCTCATGATCACTAGGGGCTTCCTGTTCAAACATAGGTCGTATTCGAACCAAAGAGAACATAGCTGTCGGTACCCTCTTGATCAGCATAATGCCAAACTCACTAGGGGGCTTCTTGATCGTATTCAAATCATAGCTTAAACCCTTTTGGGTCCGCCTTTGATCGTATTCGAATCAGAGTCATTAAAAAACTCTCAAGGTCATTTGGGGGCTTCCTGTTCAAACATAGGTCGTATTCGAACCAAAGAGAACATAGCTGTCGGTAATCCCTTGATTGGCGTAATGCCAAAGCCACTAGGGGCTACAAGATTGTATTCGAATCCTAGCTTGACCCCTTTGGAACGGTTTACTGATCGTATTCGAATCAGAAGCCTCAAATTTTTTCTTTCTATTTGGCTTAAGTTTTTTGAACAGTCTTTGGTTTTGTCTTGAGATTTTTTTGTTCAGATCTAAGTATAAGTGTGGTTTAAATTTAACCCGGCTTAGCTTTGGACGATAAAGTCGCCAGCATGTGACAATCATCATATATTTGGAAGTGTTGGATTCTAAGTATTGGGTTATCACCCTTATCGTTCGGGTCACATAAACCGGCAGTACAAATTCAAGATCACAGGTATGATATTATAGTTGTGTTTCAAAGCTATAATTCATAATAGGCTTATCTATGACTCTTTTTTCTATATTAGGGGTTACATGTAAGATATTATAACCCGCCCTGCGGTAAGCCGCCAAGGGTTTTTCTTGTGATCTATTTCTGTGTGCAGGACAGTTCAAAGACTTTCTTAAGCATAAGGTAAACATATGATAAGTATAAAAAGGGGCGAATATAAGACAGCGGTTTAACAGCGTTGAGCACCAAAACATGCACGATGGCATGACAAAGCAAAGTTATTTCTACCCTATTACATGACTCCCTTAGTCCAAATGATTAATTTTTTTTAGCAGGCCACAAATATGAGCCGCCCGGCGGATCAATTTTCTTGTTGACCTGAAGCTTCTGGGTCAGCCCTCTCCGCTCCTTCGCCTTGTTCCCTGTCCTGGAAGGTTGATGATGACCAGTCAATGCCATTCAAAGCTTCAAATTCAGCTTCATCATCAATTAGTCCGGCCTGGTCAACTTCAGGGGTGAAGGTATGCTTACGGATTGGTGGGATCAGGCTGGTCACTTTATAATGCGGCGTTGGAATCCTCCGGTTCTCCACGTCATAACCCGGTTGGTACCTGGTGAGATCCGCCTCATCAGCAATCAGGGTGGCCACAGGGCGTATTTCCTTCACACAAGCGACTAAGTACTCCTATTCAAATGAAGTGACATCTTCCTTAAGGCTTGGATACCCAATGGCGATGTCAGGCGGGTCTAATTCTGGTAGCCAAGCTTTGTCCTGGCTTAAGGCATCCACGGCTCTGGCTCTCGCAGACGACCGCCTTAGTTCATTGAACCGTTGGGGCAGTACAGAAAGCTTCTTTAGCACATCCACTAGGAGTGTGGGGACTTCGTTTGACAGGGCGACTGTGGCTAAGGCACGTTGAGATCCGGTGTAGAGCTGTTCCACAAGCGTATAAACCGCCTTCAGCTTCACCAGCATGTCTTGATTAAGATTTGAGCTCCTAGGGCCTGCATAGCAATGTCAGGTGAGTTAAAAACAATTTATATGATCACTAGAAAGATTCAAATATTTGACATTTGCAAGGCAACTCACCAAAGATTGCTGAGACCATCTGAGATACATGACGTTTTAAGCCGGGTAATTCAACGGTCGCCTCTTCAAGAGTCGCCTCAGCCTTCTCAGCTCGATTGGTCAAAGCGATCTTTTCTTCAGCCCAGGCCTTTTTCTCCACTTCAAAGTATTTTTTTCAGTTTTTCTTGTTCAGATACACTGAATTCAAATTTGGAGTTGGATATTTGGATTTCAGTCTCCTGTGCTTCCAGGTGGTTCTTCAAGTCAGACACTTCTGATTGAAGTTGAGTGGTGGTGGCCTGTACAAATACCGGGTCAAAATCATGACTGTTAGCATACAATATTAAGTCCCAAGCCTTTTGCAAGCAACAACACTTGGCACTTGGGGGCCAATGTCTACCGAAGAATTTTACCTAAGTGGCGGTTCATGAGCTAAGTCCCAAGCACCTTGCAAGCAAGAGTACTTGGCACTTGGGGGCTAATGCATATTGTTGTTAAAGTTTTACAAATATTTTATTCTATATAAGCATATGAAGGACCGGCTCATTCATGCTGATTAAACCGGCCCTAGGGTACTACGGAGTAAGCCAGATTTTTTTACATGTTTTGTCAAAATATGTTACTAATGTTCAAAAGTTTGTTTCTAAGTCTACAACATATTCATCATAAGCAATAGACTTGGGGACTGGCATAGTAAGTATAATTCAATGAAGGGAAGAGTTTATACCTCAAATTTCTGGTGCATTTGCTTCACCATGTCAACTTCGACGTCATGTCTGCTGTGCACTTGGCTAAGATAGCCAGAAAAAACTTCCCCAATGCTCATGTGAGAATAATTAGCAATCTCAAATCTGACCTTACGGCGTTCCAGGTGCTCCTCCTTGGCAGAACACTTGGCTAGCACAGTTGGTCTCCCTAGCTCAGTAAAGCCGGTCCTGGTAATCTCAACATCAGCATTTTGCGGGTCATCTATGTTGGCCGGGCTAGAGACTTCAGGGTTTTCAAAGCCACCGACGACTTGTTCAGCAGGCGAGTCAGTAGTTGATGTGGGTGTATCATGCACCGGTTCAAGTGGCAGCTCAGGAATAGAGGCCTCAGGCGCGGCCGTCTGGAGTTTCGGTTCTTTGAAGATTGGTTCATCGGCCGGCTTGTTCTTCTTCATCCTCTTGCTAGGCTTTGCTTTTCCGCTGCATAAGATCAAAAAGATCAGTACAAATATGAAGAATGAAATGAGTACATGATAAGTAAATCATCATTACCCTGGAGCGGTCTTAAAAGTTGGCAAGTTGGACTGGATTGAGTTGCCGGAGGAAGGTGAAGTTTCCTGATAGTTTGAGTCGGAAGAATTGAGTGGTTGACGAGTAAGACCCGCCAAAGGATAGGTGACCTCGTTCCGGCGCTTCCTTGGTGTATTAGGTAAGCCGGAGGAGAGTTTCGCGTCCTTGCTGGTCCGGGTCTGCCTCCGGCTCTCATGGATCTATCGCTTCAAAATAAATTGAGGATCTTGATAAGATAAGGGATGCGAAAATCTTACTTTCTGGGTTACTCTTTTGATTTTTCTGTCTTGGCAAAGGCTCAGAGTCGGAGGAAATAATAGTTACCTCTTCATCCGCTCCATGACTTGTTCCTGTGTCCTCCTGGTGATAATCAGTGTCAATGAGGTGGTTAAAAAAGGAGCCAAGAGAGTCAAGAGCTACCTCCGACTTAGAGGAATATTCTAGTCGAAGCAAGTCAGAGGCGCTGGCCTTTTTCCTTTTTTCTTGGCGGCGGCTTTCCTGGCGGCTCTCTTGGCCTTCCTGGCTCTCTTCGCAGCCTCATGATCATACTTTTCCTTCCAGAATTTATCATCAGCCTACGAAAATCAGCAAAAGTTTGAGTACAGACAAAACATCAAGGATGAAGGTAATTTATTCAGTTTGGCAACTTACCCCTGGAGCCGGGTTAGCTTTGCAGAAAGGGCTTAAGCCCACCTTGCCACAATCTGTTAGGTTGTCGTTCAAGAGCGTCTTGGTCATATCGTTGATGATCTCATCAAGTAAATCATCAGGGTTGTGCCGCAGAGGGTCATTCTTCTCGCTTGTATAGGTGCACATTAACCCGGAGAGGCGGCTCAACGGGACGATCCGCCATGCAACCCAGCACCGGACCAGATCAATTCCATTCAAACCATTCCCCGGCAGCTCTTTGATTTTCGCAAGGGTGGGGGTGAGCGTTTTGCGTTCAGCGGCTATCACCTTGTCAGGAAGCGGATGATTGGATTCAAGACGCAGAACACGGAAGCCGGGCAGAGGGTTCTCATCCGCCGGAGAAGTGTCTTGGCAATAGAACCATGTCTGGTTCCAGTCTTTGGGGTGACTTGGTGGATTCGCATAAGGAAAAATGACATCTCTCCGTTGTTGGATTGAGACCCCACCAAGCTCCAAACTAGGCCCATTAGCACATTCATTCTGGCGGTTCAAATAAAACAACTAACTGAAGAGTAGCAAGCTGGGTTCTTCTCCAAGATATACTTCACAGAACACTTGAAAGTTGCAAATATTAGACACAGAATTGGGTCCGATGTCTTGAGGACGGAGGTCGAAGAAGTGCAGAACATCTCTGAAGAATTTTGAGCCGGGTGGTGAAAAGCCCCGGATCATGTGATCAGTAAAAACGACGACCTCCCCTTCTTTGGGTTGAAGCTTTTCCTTTGTTTGGTCAGGAGCACGGTATGATATGATTTCCTTCTTTGGCAGATAGCCGGTTTTTAGAAAATCATCAAGGGTACTATCAGTGACGATGGATGGGACCCAGTTGCATGAAGTGCTTGTTTTGGGCGGCATTGTGAAAAAGAAGCCTAGCAAAGAGTAAAAGTTGTCGGGTTCAAATTTAAGCCAGAGGGAAAAATCATTATAGTACATATTCAAGATGGCGGCTTATAAAGGGGCCTAATGGTATATGGCTATTACGTCAGGTTACGTGAATCGCCATGAAGCAGTACAAAGTTATTTAAGCCATCATGATAAGTTGGATGATGTCTATTGAGCATTGCAATTTAAGTCGGTTGGTTGAGCCGCCATGGCTAGATGGATCTAACAAAACGTAGTTTTTGGCTAAGTGTTATACAAACAAGTTTCACAGCCTGCAGCCATTATTTTGGATCAATAGCTACTCAGTAAAAGAAAATAAATCTAGACCTAAAAACCAGTACAGATGAGTTCATGGGCTCTTACAAGATCTTTTCTGAGAAAAAGGGGATCTACTGGTATCAAAAGTGGGAACAGAACAACTACCGCATTGGTTATACATTGTTTTCAGATCAAAAGGGTTCGCGGTACAAGCTTTGAAGATAAACTGAGCTGAACTACGAAGAACACTGAGAAACTCGCAAACCCTAATGCGGATCTGAGGTATGGGAAGAAAGAAACTTACAACTGCAGATCTACTGCGGAGGGTCGCCGACGTTCTCTGGATCGACTCAGGTTGATGCAGTGGCCGAGGTTGAGTAAGACGAGGTGCGCTGCAGCGGTGGCGGAGCTCGATCGACAGAAGGGTTGCAAGGGGAAGAAGACGCTGGAAAGGGGGAGAATGAGGAAAGACTGGTCGAACCTATTTATAAGGAAAGACTCTTAAGTGGGCACGAAAAATGAGGAGGCTAAAAATATGGTTATCCAGCTACTAGGATGCCTAGATTCTCGGGATGGTTATTAAGATAAGGATCTGTTGAGATATGTTGGACAAAGTGCGAATTTAAGACAGATGACGTCATGGAGGGTTACCACAGATCCAGAGGATGACGTCATGGCGTGTTACAAAAATTTTGTACAAGCGAAGAGCAGAAGATTTTTTTCTAAGTGTTGAAGATTGACATGAACTAGTTCAAATTAATCTAGGGGGTAATGTTGGGGATATAACTATTAGGTATGACCCGTCCAGGAGGGGTCGGGTTATACCTGTGATGATTTATAAAGCCCAAGACAATGCTTGAAGATAGCGGTTCAGTTTAGGGCCCAAAGCCCAAAGGTGACTTAAGGCCCATAGAGATAAACCGCCATATGTATATAACTTGTATTCTAAGGCAGGAATAGAAAGAGACCGAGTCGGACACTGTTTATGAACCGGCCGGGACTCTGTGAGCCACTGGGCGTCAACCTCTGTATATAAAGGGACAACCCGGTGGCGGTTCAGGGGAAGTAACAT
The DNA here is from genome assembly GCF_018294505.1 of Triticum aestivum. Taxonomy (NCBI): domain Eukaryota; kingdom Viridiplantae; phylum Streptophyta; class Magnoliopsida; order Poales; family Poaceae; genus Triticum; species Triticum aestivum. The sequence goes on from NC_057810.1 coordinate 82,160,240, forward strand.
CAGATCGAGAATTAGGTCAAGTGGATTCGCTCCCTGGTAATCAAGACATAAGCAATCCCAGTCAAAACTGGATCGTAGGCTTTTACCTTCACCGTAAGGGGCCGAACCAGTATAAATCATGTGTCCTTTGTTCCGATTAACCCCTTTAAGCTTCCTAGTTGCGTTGGCTCCACGACTAAGTCCTTTCACTAGGACATCTGACATGAGAATTCCACGACAGGTCTTGTCAATCATCAACACTTGATGCTCTTTCTTTATTTCTACCTTCATCGATTTCAGTATCATGAAGAACTTAGGAATCGTTTTCGTCATCCCTTGCATAGTATAGTTCATCACGAAGTTCCAGTAACTTGGTGATGGTGACTAGAGAACTCTGTCAATCACTATCTTATGTGGAAGATTAACTCCCACTTGATTCAAGCGATTGTAGTACCCAGACAATCTGAGCACATGCTCATTGCTTGAGCTATCCTCCTCCATCTTTTAGCTATAGAACTTGTTGCAGACTTCATATCTCTCAACTCAGGCATATACTTGAGATATTAACTTCAACTCCTAGAACATCTCATATGGTCCATGACGTTCAAAACGTCTTTGAAGTCCCGATTCTAAGCCACAAAGCATGGTGCACTAAACTATCAAGTAGTCAACATATTGATCTAGCCAAATGTTCATAACATCTGCATCTGCTCCTGCAATAGGTCTGTCACCTAGTGGTGCATCAAGGACATAATTCTTCTGTGCAGCAATGACGATATACCTCAGATCACGGACCCAATCCGCATCATTGCTACTATTATCTTTCAACTTAGTTTTCTCTAGGAACATACAAAAACATAGGGAAGCTACAACACGAGCTATTGATCTACAACATAATTTGCAAAATACTATCATGACTAAGTTCATGATAAATTAAGTTCAATTAATCATATTACTTAAGAACTCCCACTTAGATAGACATCCCTCCAGTCATCTAAATGATCACGTGATCCATATCAACTAAACCATGTCCGATCATCACGTGAGATGGAGTAGTTTTCAATGGTGAACATCTCTATTTTGATCATATCTACTATGATTAACGCTCGACCTTTCGGTCTCCAGTGTTCCGAGGCCATATCTGCATATGCTAGGCTCGTCAAGGTTAACCCGGGTATTCTACGTGTGCAAAACTGGCTTGCACCCGTTGTATGTGAACGTAGAGTTTATCACACCCGATCATCACATGGTGTCTCGGCACGACGAACTGTAGCAACGGTGCCTACTCAGGGAGAACACTTATACCTTGAAATTTAGTAAGGGATCATCTTATAATGCTACTGCCGTACTAAGCAGAATAAGATGCATAAAATATAAACATCACATGAAATCAAAATATGTGACATGATATGTCCATCATCATCTTGTACTTATGATCTCCATCACCAAAGCATCGTCATGATCTCCATCGTCACCGGCTTGACACCTTGATCTCCATCGTAGCATCGTTGTCGTCTCTCCAACTATTGCTACTACGACTATCGTTACCGCTTAGTGATAAAGTAAAGCAATTACATGGCGATTGCATTGCATACAATAAAGCGACAACCATATGGCCCCTGCCAGTTGCCGATAACTCTGTTACAAAACATGATCATCTCATACAACAGTTTATATCACATCATGTCTTGACAATATCACGTCACAGCAATCCCGGCAAAAACAAGTTAGACGTCCTCTACTTTGTTGTTGCAAATTTTACGTGGCTGCTACGGGCTTATAGCAAGAACCATTCTTACCTACCCATCAAAACCACAACGATTTTTCGTCAAGTGTGCTGTTTGAACCTTCAACAAGGACCGACCGTAGTCAAACTCGATTCAACTAAAGTTGGAGAAATAGACACCCGACAACCACCTATGTGCAAAAGCACGTCGGTAGAACCAGTCTCATGAACGCGGTCATGTAATGTCGGTCCGGGCCGCTTCATCCAACAATACCGCTGAATCAAAGTAAGACGTTGGTGGCAAGCAGTATGACTATTATCGCCCACAACTCTTTGTGTTCTACTCGTGCATATAACATCTACGCATAGACCTGGCTCGGATGCCACTGTTGGGGAACGTAGTAATTTCAATCTATCTAGGAGATACATAGCAACGAGAGGGGAGAGTGTGTCCACGTACCCTCATAGACCGAAAGCAGAAGCATTTAGTAACGCGATTTATGTAGTTGAACGTCTTCATGATCCAACCAATCCAAGTACCGAACGTACGACACCTCCGCATTCAGCACACGTTCAGCTTGATGACGTCCCTCGTGCTCTTGATCCAATTGAGGACGAGGGTGAGTTCCGTCAGCACGACGGCATGGCGACTGTGATGATGTTACCGGCGCAGGGCTTCGCCTAAGCACTACGGCGATATGATTGAGGCATGTAACTGTGGAGGGGGGCACCGCACATGGCTAAGGAAAAACTTGGTGTGTCTTTGGGGTGCCCCCTGCCCACGTATATAAAGGAGGGAGGGAGAGAGGCCGGCCCCCTAGGGGTGCGCCAAGAGTATGGAGTCCTACTAGGACTTCCAAGTCCTAGTAGGAATCCCTTTCCTTTTCGGAGTATGAGAGAAGGAAAGAGGGATAGAGAGAGGGAGAAGGAAAGGGCAAGGGGGACGCCGCCCCCTTGCCCTAGAACAATTCGGACCCATGGGCGGGCGCCAACTCCCCTTTGGCATGCCTCCTCCTTTCCCGTATGGCCCAATAAGGCCCATTACTTCTCCCGGTGAATTCCCGTAACTCCCCGGTACTTCGAAAAATACCTGAATCACTCGGAACCTTTCCGATGTCCGAATATAGCCTTCCAATATATCAATCTTTATGTATCGACCATTTCGAGACTCCTTGTCATGTCTGTGATCTCATCCGGGACTCCGAACAAACTTGGGTCATCAAAACACATAACTCATAATACAAATCGTCATCGAACGTTAAGCGTGCGGACCCTACGGGTTCGAGAACTATGTAGACATGATCGAGACATATCTCCGATCAATAACCAATAGTGGAACCTGGATGCTCATATTGGCTCCTACATATTCTGTGAAGATCTTTATCGGTCAAACCGCATAACAACATACGTTGTTCCCTTTGTCATCGGTATGTTACTTGCCCGAGATTCGATCGTCGGTATCATCATACCTAGTTCAATATCATTACCGTCAAGTCTCTTTATTCGTTGAGTAATGCTTCATCCCTCAACTAAGTCATTAGTCACATGCTTGCAAGGCTTATAGTGATGAGAATTACCAAGAGGGCCCAGAGATACCTCTCTGATACACAGTGACAAATCCTAATCTCGATCTATGCCAAGCCAACAAACACCTTCGGAGACACATGTAGATCATGTTTATAATCACCCAGTTACATTGTAATGTTTGATAGCACACAAGGCGTTCCTCCGGTATTCGGGAGTTGCACAATCTCATAGTCTGAGGAACATGTATAAGTCATGAAGAAAGTAGTAGCAATGAAACTGTAACGATCATAATGCTAAGCTAACGAATGGGTCTTATCCATCACATCATCTATTTATATATAAAAAGTACTTGACGGCTTAACCAGAGAAAAGATAAATATGTTAGAAAATCCCATAAAAAATAGAAATATCTGGCCTTTAATTTAATCCAATAGAAAATGACTACCATTAGATCTACTTAATGGAACAAAATTTACCCACCATGCCATTAAAGACTGCATGACTCTATATCATATATGACCTTCTGTAGAAAACCTAATATATATTTTTCTTTATCTTCCAGGTGTGGATCATGGGATGGAGCTTGCACCGGCCGCTTGCAAGGAGAGTGAAGGTGTATGCATGCCCTTACGATGGATCTGTCCCTAGCGCAATCCCCCAATATGGTTTTGGTCGGTCATCGGCGGAGGCACAAGGTAGATTGCGGTTCTGGTCGGTCATGAGCGGTGCTACAAGGTAGATCAATTCCATGGCCACCACAGATTATTGCATGATCTCCGGCTGTCAGCTCCCGAATCAGGTACATATAATTACTTAGTAGCGGATGCAGCAAATCTTTTTGCCCGATCTGCCGTCAATGAAGGATTAGCAGGAAACGTGATGAAGATAATCCCAAATCAGGTATATATAATCCATATGCATAATTACTTAGCGGTGCATGAAGAAAATCGTCTTGCATGATCTGCCGTTAATTGAGGATTGGCAGGGAACAAGGGCAACATATTCTAGCGGCAGGGATGGCTTGGAGGCGCTGACCTGCTACCGTGCTACGGCATGAGACTCTCCTCCAGCACATCCGATCTTGCTGACCTGCTAGGGCATGAGACTCTCCTCCATCACGTCCGATCTTTGTGATCAAGTCCCGAACTGCTCCAATATCAGCACGTCTGTTGCATGGTTTTTTGTTGCTGAAGAATTTGCACGCATATGGTGCTTGAGAGATTAGGTGCCATGTAAACGCCTGGAATCAGTACAGGGATCCTACATCAAAGAAAACAGCAACTGGGTCGAGGAACGGGCCAGCGAAGTAAGCGCGGACATAGTTGAGGAATGGGCAACGGACTAATTAAGCGCGGACATGTTGGGGGAACTGGCTAGCACAAGAATTTTTGGATGGGCACTTTAGGAGGCTAGGAGCATCACCTTCATGTTCGACAACAAGCTGCAGGTTGGTTCCTTCCGGATTAATCTGCTAATACCTAGACCTGCTCTTTTGATAGTTAAGTAATTGCAGACATATGATTTGCCATAGATAAGCGATTTGACTTTCATCTAGAGATTGATATTCAATTTCTTGGAGTTCATTAGATAGCTCAATTTGATGTATAAAAGTGATTTGATTTATAGTTAGGCATGCCCAACTGTCTGGTGTCCTAGCATTAGATGGCAACCTCAGTATTAGGATAATTCACTAATTGTCAATGCACAACTCATATCATGACCTCGCCTTCGTATTGCAATGCCCGTTTGCCACTGGAATGTGCCGAGCTCTACAAATTGCCAAAGAATCGTTAAGCATGTAGAGAACCTAGCAAGCTTTCAAAATCAGTGTGGTAAATATGTATTTTCTAGAGTGCAGATCTATCTATTTATCATATAACAATTAGATGTCATTAATCTAATTTTACTTGCATACTACCACGCACGACCTGAGCTCCTCCATGAACCCTCGACCAGCGCCTCCTCCCCGTCCTGATCCATTGATCCCTCTGCCGCACCCCTCATGGGAGCCGCCACAAATGATTGACTTGGATGCCCCAAAGCCTCCTCCCCGAGCTATTCGACCCCCTCCTTGAGTTCCATCGGTTCCTCTGCTGCACCCGCATGTTTGCCGCCACAAACGCTCAATCTGTGCGGCCCAATCTGGACCCTAACGGGACTGAAGATTGCACGTGGTGACAACCCTCATCTATGTTCTGCCGGTACCATTGTGTCGGGTCTTGCATCATCCTCAGCCTTTACTGTGTCACTCTGTACCTAATAGCAAGTGATGTATGTAGTTGGTTGTTATTTCTGGTATGAACCCTAAGTTTGATTCCTACAAACTGTGTTGAACTGTTGACCGAGAATCATGCAACATACCTTGATAAAATTTGGTCTTAAACCATGGATTTATTTATTTATATTCTGCTGCGAACCCTGATTTTGATGCTAGCTACTATGCACCGCAGATATAAATTTATTTGATTCAGTTTTGTTTCATCATTTCTTATATTCTTTCTTTTTTATCGTGGTCCGTACAAAAAAAAGAATGTTGCTGCAGTACAGTTGAGCGAATTAAGGCCTCTGGCGTCGGCTGGGAAGAGTGATCTATTTGCCACCTAGAGAATGGCATGGGACCACATCTTCTTATTTTTACTTGGTCCAAGCCAGGTGCATGAGTTGTGAAGCAGCTGGTCATCCAAGGCAATATCTGGAATATACATGCGATACATACAGCAAGTTACTCCATCCAACCCAATATCTGGAATATACATGCAATACATACGGCAAGTTCCTCCATCTCTAATTGTTTAATCGTGTCTATGTGGAATTAGACAGCTACGGATCTCCTATATTTTCCTCTCAAAATTGCATGGTAATTTTCCAATGATAGTGGAGGGATTGCAGTATTCCTGCTGGCTAACATGTACGTTATGGCTTTAAAGCAGTGCATTATCTTAACAGAATTTGGAAGATCACAATTACGTTTACATATGAATGGTATGGTTTCTATAGGCAAACAGTGCAGAAAACATATTCATTTGGTAGGTATATTCCGTTCCAAAATTTGCAGTATGCTTTTACTAACATATATAACGTGCATATTGATCTATTGTTTCCGTGGTGCTCTTAATTAGGTAATATCATCTTTCAAATTGGTGGCCCAGTTAGCTTTGCCAGATATCATCCGCAAAAAAAAAAAAACTTTGGCAGATAGCATCATGCATAGCTACTGTAGTTTGCTGCTCTGCGACTAGCTGACATGTCGTTCTATCTCGTGTAGGTTTAATTCCAATAAAAAAACGTTTGTAAATATCCATACTAAAATTTCTAATGATTTTCTAATTGGAAGGTCCTCTTGCTAAAAAAAGAGAATGGTGTTGATACCCGACATGCCCTGTTTTGATATACCGCCTCAAATTGATCATGAGGTATAACAACTATAAGCCCTGTTGGCTCTATATTATGTTTTGATTTTACAGTTAGCTTGGTGATCTCATATTATTAGCATATATATTATTTTCTCTCCATATTTAAGAACCCTGATTATTTCTTTCTTTATGACACATCTCTCCCTATGTATCTACCTCGCAGCAAGTCTATCAGCGGATACATGTCCACTGTGTCTTTGCTCTTCTGCATGGTCCCCGCGAGAAGTTCGATCAATGTTCATGACTAAGACTCGGGGATCAGCGATCCCCTAGACGTGCATGCAAAGATGAAGACAATGGCTCCCCATAATGATGCAAGTGCAATGAGTCCACGTGCAACAACCTGATTAGTATCTTTTATCAAGAGGATACCAACCTTCATACCCGGCGTGAGGCCAGACTTGCCGCAAGCACATGTCTTTTATAGGAGTTTAGAGAATGTCATCTAACGTAAATTATTTATTTAGAAATAGATGTGCACTATATGCTTGAGCTAGGCTATTATCTGGTCGCTCGATTTGACTTCTTTGCTTCCACAGATAATCGTCCTCACGCTTAAGATTGTTAGAGATAGCATTTCTTGCTGAGTGGTATATTTTTCAATACAATAGAAGCATTTTATCTGTTTGACCTGTTATTTGATCAATCTTTCTATTATATAGAATTGGAATGTGTTTTGCTGGGTGAGAAGAACATTGGATAAACCAATGACAAACTATATCGAGATTATCAAATAGTACTTCTTTTGCAGAAATGGTTGGCATTTTACTAGAGTGTAAACAACTAAAACAAAATTAAATACATTGAAAGTTTAAACAATGCCTTGATGTGGTGAAAATAATCCAACGCTTGCTGGACACACTAATCGGTGACTTGTACATATAATATCGTTCATACTTTATTAAGCTTTCTTATGTTGCTCTATTACCAAATAATGAAAACATGCTACAAGGAAACCATATGAAATGACAATACATATTGATCACTACCACAGATCATTTCATAATAAATAATTTCTTTTTCCCAATAGAAAATATACATTATTGACTTACATACAATGTGGTCTAACTCTTTTATATGTGTGATGGTCTCGAATGAATACATGTGATGTTATATGTTTAGGAAAGAATAGACAACATTTATTTCTCCTTCCTAATGTCTTACACAACATATCTTTGTTAAGTGGAAGCACTCAAAAGTTTCAAGTAATTGGCTATTCACATTGATATTTTACACAGTATACGCGGTGAGCATATATTTCATAAAAACTTTTAAATATGAGAAAATAACATTAATGCTTTAATAAGATTTACAAAATTCTAGCCCGCGCATCGAGCGGGCCACTCTGCTAGTTCTCCTAATGATGTGATCCGTTCATCAAATGACAACACATGTCTATGGTTAGGAAACATAACCATATTTGATTAACGAGCTAGTCAAGTAGAGGCATACTAGGGACACTATGTTTTGTAAATGTATTCAAACATGTACTAAGTTTCCGGTTAATACAATTCTAGCATGAATAATAAACATTTATCATGATATAAGGAAATAAATAATAACTTTATTATTGCCTCTAGGGCATATTTCCTTCACCCACATGTTAGTGTCCTCGGCGGCATGTGGTGTACGTGAGGGGAGCTGCTTCCGGGTGGGTGTGGGTGGGTGAGAGGGTGAGGGGGTGTGGGTCGTTGGATCTGGCAGTATCCGACGGTTTGTGATGCTTGATCCGCGTGACATGCTCGTAGACCAATCAGAACGAAGTACATGTTTTGATGACGTTATGACCATATAAATTCGTCGTAGTCGTTTAACAATAGGCGGCTGCTATGAGTCAGTCAGATGATTTTGTCTAGAAATCATCCGCCTAGCTAGCCACCCGATCTACGCATTGGTGGTCGTTCGATCACATCAATATGTCACGACGGCACCGAGCGTGAAAATACTTCAGCGCAACACCGATGACATCCCCACGAAGCTCCATTGCAGCTCTCAACGGCGCGCCAAGAGCTCCAACGCAACACCACAGTGCCCAGCGAAGCTCCATTGCAACGTCCGGGAGCTCCAACGCAGCACCACGACACCCGGCGGTAAGCTCCCTTCTCTTTTTATGAAAATGTTTAAGTACTGTTGCCTCGAATAACTAGAGGTAGTTTCATACTAGGTGGCATTTTCATCGATTCACTAGGAAGCGGGTCAAATTTTATCTACAGCTGCCTCATAGTTTGTTCAAATGATTTCACATTTCACACAAGTTTGCATCTTGGAATTACAAACAATGTTGTCAAAGGGATTTTTCATTTTTCGAGTGCACAAAATGAGTTTTTTTAAGGACCTACCAAATATTTGTTGCAAAATTGGACCAAATCATTTTTCTAAAATATTAGTCAATATTTAATGTATAATTGACCAAATTGTTGGGGGTAAAATATTTTGGATCCACCTCTTGTGAAAAAGACAAATTTCTGCCGATTCAGTTGGAACCGGGTCAAATTTGAACTACAACTGCCTCGTAGTTTGCTCTTTATTTTCTCCAAAAAATATTTATAGGTACATAAGTATCTATTTAATCAGAGAAACACCCAAAATTCTCTAAGATTCAACCACTAGCTAGGAACGGTCATGCCCGTCGTTTTGACCGCATTTTGAAACGGGTATGAAAAATTCAAAAAAATAAAACAATTGGGAGACCTTCGCATTCTGTCATTATATGTGGCCAAGTTCCGAGGAAAAATAATAAATTTGTAGTATGACAATTATCTTAAAAAAATGTTCTCAGAAACGAGCTATCACGTGTGGAGATCAATGGCTTTGAAGCCAAATGATCAACCTTATGCCCACATTCATGGCATAGTTTGTTCAAATGATCTCATATTATCCACAAGAGTCCATATTGCAATGGCAAACAATGTTGCCTAAGGAAGTTTTCATTTTCTTTGGACGAAAAAATCATTCTCTATTTTTTGAGCGCCCAAAATGAGTTTTTTTTATGAAGAACCTACCAAATAATTGTTGGAAAACTGTACCAGATCAATTTTCTGAAATACTAGGCCATATTTAATGCACAATTGACCAAATGGTTGGGTGTCAAAAGCTTTTATCCACCTTTTGTGAAAAAGAAAAACTTCTGCCGATTCAATAGGAACCAGGTCAAATTTGAACTGCAGTTGCCTCATAATTTGCTGTTTATTTTTCTCAAATATCATTTTTAGGTACAAAAGTATCTATTTAATCAGAGAAACACCAAAAAGTTTCCAAGATTCGACCACTGGCTTGGAACGGTCATGCCCGCTATTTTGACCGCATTTTGAAACGGGCATGAAAAAATAAAAAAATAAAAAAATGGAAAACCTTCACATTGTGTCATTATATGTGGCCAAGTTACCAGGAAAAATAATAAACTTGTAAAAGTGTTCACAGGAACGAGCTATCACGTGTGGAGATCAATGGCTTTCAAGCCAAATGATCAATCTTATGTCCACATTCATGGCATAGTTTTTTCAAATAATCTCATATTATGCACAAGGGTGCATATTGCAATGGCAAACAATGTTGCCTAAGGAATTTTTCATTTTCTGTGGACGAAAAAATCATTTTCCATTTTTCGAGCGTCCAAAATGAGTTTTTTGTGAAGACCCTGCCAAATAATTGTTGCAAAATTGTACCAAATCAATTTTCTAAAATACTAGGTCATATTTAATGCACAATTGACCAAATGGTTGCGTGTCAAAAGGTTTTATCCACCTCTTGTGAAAAAGACAAATTTCGCAAATTTAGCCGGAAGCGGGTCAAATTTAAACTGCAGTTGCCTCATAGTTTGCTATTTATTTTTACCAAAAATCATTTTTAGGTACAAAAGTATCTATTTAATCAGAGAAACACCAAAAGTTTTCCAAGATTCAATCGCTAACTAGGAACGGTCATGCCCGTCATTTTGACCGCATTTTGAAACGGGCATGAAAAAATCAAAAAATTGGAAAACTTTCGCATTGTGTCATTATATGTGGCCAAGTTGCCAGGAAAATTAATAAACTTGTAATACTGTAATTATTTTAAAAAAATATTCTCAGAAATGAGCTATCACGTGTGGAGATCTATGACATTCAAGCCAAATGATCAATATTATGTCCACATTCATGGCATAGTTGCTCAAATGATCTCATATAGTGCACAAGGGTGCATCTTGCAATGAAGAACAATGTTTCCTAAGGGATTTTTTATTTTCTTTTGACAAAAAATCAATTTTCCATTTTTTAGTGCCCGAAATGAGGTTTTTTGTGAAGAACCTACCATATATTTGTAGCAAAATTGGACCAAATCAAAATTTTAAAATAGTAGACCATATTTAATGTACAATTGATCAAATGGTTGGGTATAAAAAGTTTTTGATCCACCTCTCGTGAAAAAGACAAATTCCGGCATATTCATATTCCATTTTTCGAGTTTCCAGAATGAGTTTTTTTGTGAAGAACCTAACAAATATTTGTTGTAAAAAAACTTATCCATTTTTCAAGAATATTATACCATATTTTATGAACAAATTTATGAACACTAGAAACATTTTTTATAGATATTAAACGGTTGTTAGTTACATAATTAACATTTTTAATAAATATTTTGATGTCTAATATTTTGAATAAATGTCTACATTTTTTAAGACACATTGTACATATTGTTTATATATGTTTAACTTTTTTCAAATACATGGTTAACATATTTTCATATGTTCCCACCAAAAAAAGATATTTTCATACATACGTTTTGATGTCTATATTTTTTTACACACTGTACATTTTTTATACATATAAAACATTGTTGATATTGGTTAGAAAAATGTAAATAAATGATTAACATTTTTAGAAAATTTTAAATACATGATTAACATTGTTGATATTGTTATTTTCCCATTTTTGTTGGGTCGAATACATGTTTTTTATTAATATGTGGGCATCCCACATTTCTTCCTGGATGGGCCAAGGCCTGCATGGCACATAGATTTTTTTTAAAAGGAGGTGGCCTCGTTCCACCGAGGCCCAAGCCCACCTTGAGCGACACCTTAAGTACCAATGCATCCACGTTCACAACCTCATGACCACTTATATTGGTCGTAATCAGGTAGAAATAAGGTCGTGAACCACTCTTGTCTGCTTTATGACCATTTGGTGTAAGGCAATTCCAGGTTTGAGCCCTTCCAAGCGAAATGGTCATGGATTTACGACCAATTCAGCTGGGGTCATTGAGAGAAGATCGCAAGTTGACATATTTCTGTAGTGAAAATTGGTCTTAAAATTAATTTATGCTTCTGTTGTGCTTTAAAATGTACATCCGATCTCCATGCTTCAAGTGGGTTACCATTCGGCTTCAACCTCCTTGTCCCGAAGGCGGAGTGCCTCTCACGCAAATTTTGACAAACTAAACTCGAGCGGCATATAGAAAAGCCAGGCTATCTGGCTATTTGACATGAACTCGAGTCAGAAAAAGGAGTAGTAGAAAATATTATGCAACGACTAAGAAGAAAACACTTATTATTAAATGACACATATAAATTTAGGAGCCCCTAGTTGACTTAGGTAAACAAAAGTGTCTTAGAACAAAGTTTTTATTCTACACAAATATAATGCTTGACCGATCCGTAGAATTTTTTTGAGCATGAAAGCGACTTAGCTAGTTAATGTGCTCGGTGTTCATGATTCGACATGGGCTTGTGGGGACAAGAAGACACCAGTTGATCTCTTACAGATCCAACATGGTGCGTAGTCCTCATCTTGGCCGAGGTCCCAACCCCCAACATTTTCCCGATGCGGCGCGGTGAGGAGCTCGGCTTGATGAAGTGACAACACGACATGGTTGTCATGGCGAGGAGAGGCCCTCGATCCAGCTGTCATGACGAAGCAGGTAGCCGGGATGATGCCAGAGCTCTCGGAGAAGGTCGATGAAGCAAAAGCGAAGCCCCCAGGCCGAGGTGACGAAGCATGTCGGCATATTGATGATGGATCCTCACGCCCATCGATGTGACGAAGTAGGTTGGCATGGTGGACGCCGGCTTGATGAAGAGATGGTGCGATGATGACGAGGTAGGTCAGAATTTGTGATGAGATCGTCGTTGACTTGAATAAGTAACGGCTTGAAGATGTCAGCATGCCCAACCCGCGCACTCTACGGGGCCATGATGGTCTTGGCGATGCCGATCTCCTGGTCGGCTATCCAAGGTGGCGACATGGCGTGGTTGACATCGGCCCGACGAAGCGATGACTTGGCTACCGCAGGTCGACATCCATGGAGCAACAAGGTCGGCCCGGTTTGACACCTGCACAACCCGTGAATTGCAGGCACATGTTTGAGATCAAAACACAATACCTTACAAAAAATTCCTCCAAAAAGGACGAACTTGACTCAGATTTGTTTCCATGCAAAAAATCAATTAAAAATTGATGCACTACTCAGGTATAGTCCGGAGGTTACACCGTCAAATCGAGCTGAAATTTTGAGGGCTTCTTTATATAAGAATTTCACAGCAAATGAACAGTTGGATCTCCCGAAATATGTCTAAGATGATGGCTAGACTCTTTGCCCTGAACTCGCACATATTGCCATCTAGTTCTGACAGGGCTCCGGTATATCAGCGATTGCTAGAGATTCCTTCATTGAAACGCGATGAAATTTACAGTGTCATTGTAGACTCAATTCCACACAATTTAACTGAAGAAATCGGCACTTCGAGGGGGAGGGGACAACAAAACAAATCCATTTTCCAGATAAGTATGCACTGACAAGCGAGTGCACTGTTGATGTTGAATCCCCGAGCTCCATAGAGAATTTCTTCATGATCTCGGTTGGGACCGAAGTTGACGTTAATGAAGACACCTGTCCGATCTTGATGATCCAACATGGGGTGTAGCCCTCTACGTAGTTGAGGTGATAAATCAACTCCGCGATGAAGATGCCGACACCGAAGACAAAGATTCATTCCGGTGCATAGATCATGCCGGAACATATCTGAATTCCCATCATAACGTAGCGACTATGCGACTGGACCTATATGGGCCACCAATGATGGAGTCAAATCCAGAAGATCTCGGCTAGGGGGTCCAGTACTGGTACTCTTGGCACGAAGGTAACAGGGACACAAGATTTACCCAGATTCGGGCCCTCTCGAGGGGTAATACCGTATGCCCTTCTTTGATTTATTGATTTCAAGGGGGTACAGAGTACATGTGATCTACCATGAGATCGTATGTGTATGAGTTGAGTTGTTATGAGATGACCTATTAACAAGCCTAGCCACGGTTTATATAAGAGCATCGGAGGACTAGGATAACAAGAGTCCTAGTCGGCTATGTCAGTGGAGAGAAGTCCTCATCTTGTATGCCAAGTCTTGTGGAATCTCTCGTGTATGCGTCATGGCCTGTCCGAAGTGGCCCAGGACGAAACCGACAAAGGGGTACTTGGCCTGGTTCACCAAGCCGGGAGTCAGCATGGTAAGTACCTCATACGTCTCCAACGTATCTATAATTTTTTATTGGTCCATGCTATTATATTATCAATCTTGAATTTTTTATATACACTTTCAAGTAATTATATATCAATTTTTGGGACTAACCTATTAACTTAGTGCCCAGTGTTAGTTGCTGCTTTTTGCTTGTTTTTGGTTTCGCAGAATATCAATACCAAACGAAGTCTAAATGCAACGAAATGCTACTTCTTGTGCTTGTGTTGGTTCTTCCCTTGAAGAGGAAAGGGTGATGCAGCAAAGTAGAGATAAGTATTTCCCTCAGTTTGAGAACCAAGGTATCAATCCAGTAGGAGGTACAAGCAAGTCTCCAATCTATGCACTTGCACAAACAATCAAACACTTGCACCCAACGCGATAAAGGGGTTGTCAGACCCTTCACAATCACTTGCAAGGATGAGATATGATACAGATAGATATAAAGATTACTAAAACGTAAAACAAAAGAGAAGCAAATAAATTGCAACAAGGTATTTTTGGGGTTTTTGGTTTATATATCTGAAAATATATGATGAAAAGTAGACCCCGAGGGCCATATGTTTCACTAGAGGCTTCTTTCTTGAAAGAAAACATACGGTGGGTGAACAAATTACTGTTGAGCAATTGATAAAAAAGCGCAAACTTATGACGATATCCAAGGCAATGATTATGAATATAGGCATCACGTCCGTGTCAAGTATATCGACTCCTGCCTGCATCTACTACTATTACTCCACACATCGACCGCTGTCCAGCATGCATCTAGAGTATTAAGTTCATAAGAACGGAGTAACACCTTAAGTAAGATGACATGATGTAGAGGGATAAACTCAACCAATATGATGAAAATCCCATCTTTTTATCCTTGATGGCAACAATACAATACGTGTCTCACTACGCCTACTTTGTCACTGGGTGAGGACACCCCAAGATTGAACCCAAAACTAAGCACCTCTCCCATTGCAAGAAGAACCAATCTATTAGCCAAACCAAACCGATAATTCGAAGAGAAATACAAAGATATCAAATTATGCATATAAGAATTCAAAAAAGACTCAAATAATATTCATAGATAATCTAATCATAAATCCACAATTCATCGTTGACAAACACAGCGCAAAAGAATATTACATCGGATAGATCTGCAAGAACATCGAGCAGAACATTGTATTGAAGATCAAAGAGAGAGAAGAAGCCATCTACCTACTAGATATGGACCAGTAGGTCTGTGGTAAACTACCCACGCTTCATCGAAAGAGCAATAGGGTTGATGTAGAAGCCCTTTGTGATCAAATCCCCCTCTGATAGGGTGCCGGAAAAGGCCCTAAGATGGGATCTCATGGGTACAAAATGTTACGGTGGCAGAAACATATTTTGTGGACGCTTCTAGTCGTTTCGGAATATTTGGGAATTTATAGGCCAAGAATTATGCTTAGGGGACTCCTGAGGGGCCCATAAGCCCTCAGGGCGCGCCCCTGGGGCTTGTCACCGCCTCAGGGCTCCTCTGACTTCATCTCCAAGTCCTACATGTGTCTTCTGGTCCAAGAAAAATCATCGTAAAGTTTTATTCCATTTGGACTCCATTTGAAATTCCTTTTCTGTAAAACTCAAAAAACAAGGAAAACATAAAGTGGCACTGGGCTCTAGGTTAATAAGTTAGTCCCAAAAATAATATAAAATAGCATGTTAATGCATATAAAACATCCAAAACAGATAATATAATAGCATGGAACAATCAAAAATTATGGATACGTTGGATACATATGAAGCATTTGCTTAATTCCTACTTCCTTGAGTAGGTAACTGATAAAAACAGAAATTTTGATGTGGAATGCTACCTAACATATTTATCCATGTAATCTTCTTTATTGTGGCATGAATATTCGGATCCATACGATTCAGAACAAAAGTTTAATATTGACATAAAAACAATAATACTTCAAGCATACTAATAAAGCAATCATGTCTTCTCAAAATAACATGGCCAAAGGAAGTTATCCCTACAAAATCACATAGTCTGGCTATGCTCCATCTTCATCACACAAAGTATTAAATCATGCACAACCCCGGTTTCAGCCAAGCAATTGTTTCATACTTTTGATGTTTTTGAACTTTTTCAACTTTCAAGCAATACATGAGTGTGAGCCATGGATATAGCACTATAGGTGGAATAGAATATGGTGGTTGTGGAGAAGATAAAAATAAGGAGAAAGTCTCACATCAACTAGGGGTATTAACGGGCTATGGAGATGCCCATCAATAGATATCAATGTGAGTGAGTAGGGATTGCCATGCAATGGATGCACTAGAGCTATAAGTGTATGAAAGCTCAAAAAGAAACTAAGTGGTGTGCATCCAATTTGCTTGCTCATGAAGACCTAGGGCAATTTGAGGAAGCCCATCATTGGAATATACAAGCCAAGTTCTATAATGAAAATTTCCCACTAGTATATGAAAGTAACAACATAGGAGACTCTCTATCATGAAGATCATGGTGCTACTTTGAAGCACAAGTGTGGTACAAGGATAGTAGCATTGCCCCTTCTCTCTCTTTTCTCTCATTTTTTGTTTGGCCTTGCTTTGGCCTCTTTTATTTTTTAAAGTCCAGAGACTCATCCCAACTTGTGAGGGAGTCATAGATTCCATCATCCTTTCCTCACATGTGATAATTCTTTAATAATGATGATCATCACACTTTTATTTACTTACGACTCAAGAATTAGAAATCGATTCTAGAACAAAATATGACTCTATATGAATGCCTGCGGCGGAGTACCAGGATGGGCAATGATCAAGAGTGACATGTAAAAAAAATATGAACGGTGGCCTTGCCACAAATACTATGCCATATACATCATCATGCAAAGCAATATGATAATGATGAAGCATGTCATAATAAACGGAACGGTGGAAGTTTCATGGCAATATATCTCGGAATGGCTATGGAAATGCCATAATAGGTAGGTGTGATGGCTGTTTTGAGGAAGGCATATGGTGGGTTTAATGCACCATCAAGAAATGCACGGTACTAGAGAGGCTAGCAATGGTAGAAGGGTGAGAGTGCGTATAATCCATGGACTAAGCATTAGTCATAAATAACCCACATACTTGTTGCAAAAATTTATTAGCTGTCAAAACAAAGTACTACATGCATGCTCCTAGGGGGATAGATTGGTAGGAAAAGACCATCGCTCATCCCCGACCGCCACTCATAAGGAAGACAATCAATAAATAAATCATGCTCTGACTTCATCACAAAATGGTTCACCATACGTGCATGCTACGGGAATCACAAACTTTAACACAAGTATTTCTACCAATCCACAATTACTGACTAGCATGGTTCTAATATCACCATCTTTATATCTCAAATAAATTCAAGGAATCAAACTTCTCATAGTATTCAAGGCTCTTCTATGAAAGTTTTTCTTATATCCCTCTTGGATTCCCATCATTTTAGGACTAAATTAATAACCTAAGCAAATTGCCATGATGTTTAGAGACTCTCAAAATAATACAAGTGAAGCATGAGAGTTCAACAATTTTTATAAAATAAAGCCACCGCCGTGCTCTAAAAAGATATAAGTGAAGCACTAGAGCAAATTGCCTAGCTCAAAAGATATAAGTGAAGCACATAGAGTATTCTAATAAATTCACGATTCCTGCGTGTCTCTCTCAAAAGGTGTGTACAACAACGATGATTATGGCAAACTAAAAGGTAAAGACTCATATCATACAAGATGCTCCAAGCAAAACACATATCATGTGGTGAATAAAAATATAGCCTCAAGTAAATTTACCGATGGATTGAAGACGAAAGAGGGGATGCCATTCGGGACATCCCCAAGATTAGATGCTTTGTTGTCCTTGAATATTACCTTTGGGTGCCTAGGGCATCCCCAAGCTTAGGCTCTTGCCACTCCTTATTCCATAGTCCATCAAACCTCTACCCAAAACTTGAAAACTTCACAACACAAAACTAAATAGAAAACTCATGAGATTTGTTAGTATAATAAAATAAATCACCACTTTTGGTACTGTCATGAACTCATTCTTTATTTATATTGGTGTAATATCTACTGTATTCCAACTTCTCCATGGTACATACCCCCCGATACTGCCCATAGATTTATATACTTCTATAACTCTAAAAATTCTGAAAACTTAGGACAACTTGGTAAATTTGTATATCAATCTTCTGTAGAAAAGTCAGATCAAATGGATGTTTCTACGATTTTCTAAAATTGTTTTACTGAGCGTAAAAGTTTCTGTTTTTCAGCAAGATCAAATCAACTATCACTATAAGCCATCCCAAAGGTCTTACTTGGCTCAAACACTAATTGAAACACCAAAACATAATTACTACAGAGGTAATAATGTGTATTCTCATAAAAACAGAAAAGAAAAATTATTGGGTTGTCTCCCAACAAGCACTTTTCTTTAAAGCCTTTGAGCCAGGCTTGAGAATTCAATGATGCTCACTTAAAAGATAGTAATTGAAACAGAAAGAGAGCATCATAAAACATGTGACAACCAAATTTAAGTATAACATGCTTCCTATGCATAGGAATTTTATAAGAAAACAAATTATCAAGACAAGCAAAACCTAGCATATGCAAGGAAGGAGAAAGAAACAATAGCAATCTCGACATGAAGAGAGGTAATTTAACAACATGAAAATTTCTACAACCATATTTTCCTCTCTCATAATAATTACATGTGGGATAATATTCAAATTCAACAATATAGCTATCACAAAAATATTCTCTTCATGATCCACATGCATGCAAAGTTGACACTCTTCCAAAATAGTGGGATTATCATCAAATAAAGTCACGACCTCTCCAAACCCACTTTTATCAAAAATTTCATGAGATTGATCATTCTCCAAAGTAGTGGGATCATTATTACCTAGAGTTGACACTCTTCCAAACCCACATTTAGTATTATTGCAAACACTATTATCATGAGGCTTAAATAAATTTTCGAGATCATAAGAAACATTATCACCCCAATCATGATCATTGCAATAAGTAGTGGACATAGCAAAATCAACATCCCCAAGCTTAGGGTTTTGCATATTATTAGCACAATTGACATTAATAAAATTTATAATAACATCATTGAAATCATGTTTTTCATTCAAGTAGCTATCGTGTATCACTTCATAAATTTCACCACAATTTTTAGATTCATGAATTTCAAGAAAAACTTCATAAAGATAATATAGTGCAAGCAACTCAATAGAATTGGTTCATCATAATTGGATCTCTTAAAAAGATTAGCAAGTGGATGAGGATCCATAAACTTTTTGCTTTCTGATTTTCAATAAATACACAATTATTCCAGGAAAACAAGCAAACAAACCAAGTAAGACATAGAGACAAACGGAAAGAAGGCAAATATTTCTGTGCTTTTCTAAAAAAATTAGAAGTGGGGGAGAGGAAAATGGCAAATAATGTAATGCAAGAGATGATAGTTTATGATGGTTATAGTAGGCTTGATGTAGAACATCCTCGGCAATGGCGCCAGAAATTCTTCCTGCTACTTCTTGAGCTTGCATTGCTTTTTGATGACCCGCAAGTATACGATAAGTAAGAGTGTCGAACCCAACGAGGAGGTAAAGGTTGAACAAATATTTTCTCAAGTCCTATCTGCCACTGATACGACTCTATGCATGCTTAGCATTCACTTTACCTAAAACAAGTATGAAACTAGAAGTAGTTTGTAGGTGTGGTAGGATACTTTTGCAAGATAATAAAGAACACGTAAATAAAAGATAGGGGTTGTTTAGATAAAGAAGCAATAAAGTAAATATAGCGAGTGTTGAAAAGTGGTGGTAGGAGTTGTGAAATTGTCCCTAAGCAATTGACTATGTTACTAGACCAATAGCAAGTTTTATGTGGGAGAGGCATAAGCTAACATACTTCCTCTTCTTGGATCACATGCACTTATGATTGGAACTCTAGCAAGCATTCACAACTACTAAAGATCATTAAGGTAAAACCCAACCATATCATTAAAGCATCAAGTCCCCTTTATCCCATACGCCACAACCCCCTTACTCGGGTTTATGCTTCTGTCACTCAAGCAACCACTATAAGCAAATCATAAACGTATTGCAACACCCTACAACGGGAATCCCTCACGCTTGCACGACACGGAGGGCACAATAGGACAGCAACATAACCACAAGAAAATTAAACCAATCATAGCAATTCATCAATCACCAGTAGGACAACGAAAATCTACTCAGACATCATAGGATGGCAACACATCATTGGATAATAATATGAAGCATAAAGCACCATGTTCAAGTAGAGGGTACAACAGTTTTGCGGGTTGCTGGTACCCATTGCCATGTTGATAGGTCCCACCCAAAGCCGCCGGCGTCCTTGGTCCTTGACCTAGATCTTATGCCTACCTGACGCAAGTGTCTCCACCACCTCCAGCACCATATTATTCGCCACCGTGTGAGTACATGGCAATGCTCCAAGTGGCTCATAGCAGCAACGCAAGCTTCCGCAACCAGATCCATGCGTCTGACTGGTACTTTGATAGATGTGCCTCTTTCCATGTGACAGGAAACCCTGGTAACCTTACCTTGTCAAATTCTTCTTTAAAGCTTCATCCTTCTACTATTACCGTTGGCAATGGGAATCATCTGCCTAGTACGGCTACCGGTTCTACCATTCTTACCCCTCATAATTTTTGTCTATGCAATTTCCTAGTTTCTCTAATCATTATTCAGAACCTTATTCCAGTTAGGAAATTTACAAAATACAATTCTTGTTTAATTGAGTTTTACCCATTTGGCTTTCTTGTGAAGGATCATCACACTCGAAGAGTCATCATGATGTCCACCAGCTTTGATAGTCTCCACTCCTTGCATGATGATAACATGCGCGGCGCACCGTTCTCACCACCACTTCACATTTGTGGCATCGACTGCTTTCTCACCCAAGCACCCAATATTTTTCTATCCTAGCTAGAGATTTTCTTTCATTATGTAATAAAGCCCTACATACTCCATGTACCACTCGTCAATTAGGTCGCCAACCCGGCCTCCCTAGTTTTTCCTTCCTTGTTTAGCAAATCTTATAAACCATTTGATTTAATTCACTGTGACTTGTGGACATTTCGGATTGTAAGCTTTTCTGGTTTCCAATACTACCTTATTATTCTCGATGACTACACTCATTTTTCTTGGCCATTTCTTTTACGCCCAAAAACTGACATATCCACCACCCTACTACGTTTCTTATATTTTTGTTCACATGCAATAAAATGTTACTATATGGAGCATGCAATGTGATACTGGTGGTGAGTTTATCAACTCTTCACTCCGTACATTTTTCTCTACTAACGGTGTCGCTTATCTCTTCTCTTGCGCCACACCGTGCCCAAAAATGGCAAAGTAGAACTTATGATCCGTACCACCAATGATGTCATTCACACATTACTTCTACACGCCAACCTCCCTCCACTCTTTTGGGTAGAGGCTCTCTACACCGCCATCCACCTCTTAACGATGTCCTTCTCATGGCATCATCGGTGCTACGTCATACTACCTACTCCAAGACACTCCTCCCTTGTATGATCACCTTCGTGTATTTGGTTTCCTATGTTTCCCCAACTTACATGCCACCACCGCCCACAAATTATATCCTTGTTCCACTCCATGCGTTTTTCTTGGCTACCCTCTCGAACATAAGGGATATAGGTGTTTTGACTCTCGTGACGGGTTATCGTCTCTCGACACGTTATCTCTTATGAATCAACGTTTCCCTATATCCTATCCCACCTACCACGATCCTCTAGGATCCAACCACCGTCCCAATCTCGTACGGGCCCCACCCTGGTTCCCCAGCTATGTCCATACCAATCAGCTCCCACCCACCATCCGCCCAGCTATCGACTTTGTCCACGTGTCGCTCCATCTGCGGACAGACCAGACAGGAGACCAGCCCGTCCTCGATCCACACGCTTGCCTCCCCTGTCCTAGATTTGTCGGGATATTCCTCCGTTTCCATGCCCCAATCGCCTGCCTCTAGATTGTGCTCCGTTGACGTGCCTGACCGCGCTGATCCGTTGGCCACAACCCCACCCAATCTTCCTCGATTTCCGCCCACCCTCCACGTTTGCCTTGCCATGCAATTCCCGTAGAGCCACCTAGTAACTCCCACAATATGTCCACCCACGCCAAACAAGGACATTTTATGCCCCGTAGATTAGTCCTTGCCGTTGACTCCTCGTTACCCACGTCTCCTATCCCTTCTACCTACTTGTCTGCTCTCAAAGATCCTCATTGGCGACAATCAATGATAGAAGAATTTGATGCTTTAATTAAAATTTTGACTTGGTCTTTGGTTCCTAGGCCAGCTGGTGTGAATGCCTTCACTAGGAATTTGATTTTTTTTTGCCACAAACTCAACACAGATGGATCCATTGCACGGTACACAACGAGATGGCTCGCTCGCATGTTTACACAATAAGAGGGAGTGGATTATGACGAGACCTTTCGTCTGGTGGTCAAGCCTGCAACCATTCGAGTCGTTTTAAGCATCAACACGTTCAATTCTTGGCCCATCCATCAACAGGACATTAAGAATGTCTTCCTTCACGGTGACTTACATGAAACCTTCTGGCTTCATCGAGAACATGGTACATGGCTGCATATGCCGACGAAAATGATCTCATTCGGTCTCTTTGGTCATAGGAATAGGAAAGTTATGGAAAATGTCAAATCATGTAGAAAAGGTGATGTCATTTGGTTCGCATGGTAGGATTTCAAGTTACAAAAAATGTCAAATCAATAGAAAAAGATGTGTCATTTGGTTCGTAGGCTAGGCTATTTTTTTCCAGTTACATCCGAGCTAATGATTTTTCTTCCCTTGAAATGTGAAGAGCAGGAACCAATTATATATAAGAATATGAGTCCACTCTTACAAACAAAAAGGATCTAAAGAAATTTTTTCTGTAGGAATCTTATCTCATGAAATTCTTATACTATGACGTATCAAATGGGGCGTCTAAGTTTAGGAGGATATTTATGGGAAGTGTCATCTTTCTTAGAAAATGAGACTTGTTGGAGATGCTTTAACACATTTGGTGCCTGTGAATCAATCTATGGTCGGATGATTAGTTTTATGACATTTTTATTTATGAGAAACATGATTACGAAATTGCTTTGTGTCACACCTATGACACTTCTCATTTGAAAAAAACATTTGATGCCTAGGAAGTGCCGTTCTGAATCTCCGGGAAGTTGCTGCCAGCAGAATCCCAAGCAGCTTCTTGTTACAGCCACGCACACACAATGGCTAACAAGGATCAAGCGTATGCGTATGCCCGCGCGCGCGCGTGCGACAAGTGATGCCGCCCTGGCTAATCTTATCTGAATCACGTCTCGACGAGGAGAGAAGTGCAAGACTCCACTCCGGTCACCTCCCCGCTCCTCCTTATCCACGAGAGAAGGGCGTGCTAGCTCTAGCTGTACGTTGGAAACAATGTGCGGCGCACTGTTGTTCGTTTGCCGCTGGCTACCTACTTGAAGTTATGTATAACAAGCGTTGTCTGTTGCGTTAGGGTGCTACACGATAAAAAACTGATGGCATGGGCACTTTGGCGGCATCAATTCAATCATCTCAGGATGAGCGGTCATCCTTTTCATAACGTAGTGCATATAATTTTTTGAAAAGTTAGACTTTATAAAATTTGATCAAGTTTATAGAGAAAAAATTTTATATCTTTAAATACAAAAAATATAAAAATATAAAACTACATTTTTTTCCGTAAACTTAATTAAAATTTATGAGATTTGTTTAAAAAAATATATATGCAATACATTATGAGACGTAGGGAGTATAACAATTCGACCAGCGCCAGCGGTAGGTGCGGCGTGGGGGCCACCACCCCACCCACTGTCTAGAAGATTAGTTAGATCCGATAAACATATTGAGTTGATATAAGTGGCAGGCTCTATCACTCTATCCTCTTCCCCCCTCTGCCGGCCGCCCCCCCTATCCCCTCTGAGCCGAGTCCGATCTGCTGCTCTGCTCCTCCTGAAAACAGCCCAAACAAGGTAAACGGCGGCGCTGCATCCCTTCCTCTTCCTGCATGTTGATCGCTTTCTTCTCCGCCTGTACGACTTGTTTTTTCTCCCCTTTGTTTGCTATGATATGAAGATATGATCCGGCAGCCTTTCCTCGTCTTATCCATCCCCCATGGTGTTCTTTCTCAAGTAGATCTTCTGGTCAAACTGGTGCCACAAACTACGTCTCTCAAAACCAGGGTTTATATTAAATTTTTTTCTTTCTTCGTTATTTATCTTCTGTTAGGAAATACAGTACTCTGTTCCATTACAAGCTGGTCTAGAACTCTAGTTACAGGCTGCCAGGATCATGAGCATAAACTTTGCTTCAGCTGATTGGTATTTGTAGAATTGTACTCTCTAGTGACCGATTTTCTTTTGGAGACAGTAGAAGCTTTTATCCAACTCACCAGTAACTGTACAGAGCCTTTTCACTACAATTATGGGAGTGTTAATGCCTTTTCAGCAAACATATCATGAGGGTGTTAACATTTTCTTCAGCGTGTCTATTTATTTTTTGTTTGCTGTTGCATGAGTTTAATATATCTGAAATTGACTTCCGTTACTCGTTGATTTTTGAAGATTGCTCAGTAGCCATATAACTGGAAACAAGGCACTCATGTTGCTGCCAGAGGGTTACTGAACACATCACTTTCTTTGTCTTTGGATATGTCTTAACAGGCTCATCACTGAAAGAGGACTTCAAGTACATGGCCTTTAAGACTCTGCAAGCTCCAGCCAGTTTAGCAAGGCCAGGCAGTTGCAGCTTCAGTCCCTCCAACTCCAAGTCTTATTGTTATCAGCCAAAACCTCACTCAAGAACGCAAGCAAGAATCACCACCAAGAATCGCCTTCAGAGTTCACCAGTCCTGAAATGCGGCCGCGTCGACGAGGTTGTCCAGTCCCATCAGGATCATCAGACTACTGAGATCCCCATACTCCTGCACCAATCGGTCGTTTTCCCCGGCCAGACGCTGCAGCTGCAGACGGTTGAGTTCAGATACCGCATCATGATGCAGACACTACTACTCCAGGAAGGCCAAAGCTTTGGTATCATCTACTCCAGCAGGAAAGACAGTAGGATGGCCGATGTTGGATGCATGGTCAATATCGTTCAGTGCGATAAGCTTGTCGATGACCGCTTCCTCCTGACATGCGTCGGAGGTGACCGGTTCCGTGTCCTGGAGGTCGTCAGAACAAAGCCCTATGTCATCGCAAGAGTCCAGGTACTGAAAGACAGAGACTCGCCTGATTCAAGTAACCTGGGGTGCCTGCTGCAGCAGGTGGAAGGGCACCTGAAGGATGTGACAATGCTTTCAGACAAGCTCAGCTGGAAACTAATGGGAGACAAGGCTAGGCAGCTCAGCAGGATGCATTCTCCGGAGTCTTTCTCCTTGGTCGTTGCTCGGTTGTTTGTCAAAGATCGTTCAGAGCAGCAATGGTTGCTCGGGTTAGATGACACAGCACAGCGATTGGTGAGAGAAGGAATGTATCTTCAACAGAGGAGCAAGTACCTGGCAGCCGTAGCAGCGATTAGGGACGCCTTTGGGCAACTGTCCTGCAATGAGAAGCAGTAGCAGACCTGGTGCGTTGGAGCTGCCATTCTGGTAATAGGAGTATGTTCTTGCTGCATTGTAGTTTGATACTTTGCTTCTATCGTAATGTGTATATATTGTATATCCTTGAATGTTCGTCTTTGTGGTGAAACTTCACTAATTTCTGGATGAACTCTGTTACTCAGTCATGTATACAGTGGCGATTCTAGTGGGCATGCTTTAACAGGCTGAAGCCTGCCCTCTAAAACTGAAAAACAAAAATTTACTACTAGTTTCTAGCCCATCACAGCCCACTGTCTAGTGTCTAGCATGTTGTTTACCAGTTCCAACCCTTATACAGAAAAGTTAAGCCTGCCCTTCATTTTCATCCAAGATTCGCCACAAAGATATACATGTACACACCATCTTCAAGGTTTTCATAAGTTATGAAGACTATACAGCTACTGATCGAGAACACATCAAACAAAACATGCCAGGTTTATTGTTTGCATGATGTAGTTGCCGCGTAGAAAAAAATAAAATAAAATCCGAGGACTCTGTTCTTGCTAAAAAAAAGCCTATAGAATTGGAGTGTAGGAAAGCATCTCAACTCAATTTTGAAAGGAAAATTCTCAAGGAATTGATCTAGCTAAATGTCCCACGGAATTAGGGGTGTAGGAAAACAGTTCGAATAAACTGTGCTGGCCGCATTTTTTTCAATCGAAATGCCTCAAAAATTAGAGAAAAATGTTTCCGAGTAAAATTGCACTGAAATCTTAAAACTTGGATTGACAATCAAATACTAAGGAGTCCAAAGAAGGAAAAAATGGTAACAACCATACTCCGAACCACTCGTTCACACCACTCTTGTTCATATTTTTATCTTATTGTAAGTAAATGGAGAGGGAGCACAATTGTATTGTATAGTTTGGTGTACATGTACCCAGTTGTATTGTACCTCCTCTCCTAGATTGTAGGATCACAAATCTTGGCCATATAGGTGGGTATGCTTTCATCTTGAATAACATATCATATCACTAGTAAAAAATGGGGCAATGGTCCAGGCCGTGTCAGCCCATTAGTCCCGGTTCAATCCAGAACCAGGACCAATGGTGGCATTGGACCCGGTTCGTGAGCCCCGGGGGCCGGCTGGGCCACGTGGGCCATTTGTCCCGGTTCGTCTGGACCTTTTGGTCCCGGTTGGTGGGACGAACCGGGACCAATGGGCCTCGCTCCTGGCCCACCACCATTGGTCCCGGTTGGTGGCTTGAACCGGGACCAAAGGCAACCCATTAGTCCCGGATCGTGCCACTAACTGGGACTAAAGGGTTGGTCCTCGTTGCGGTCAGAGTTTAGTCCCACCTCTCCAACCGAAGGACGCTCACACCGGTTTATAAGCTCCTTCCTCTCTGCCTTGTTGAGCTCCTCTCAAAGTGAAAATAGATGCCCTTATACAGGGAATTTGACCTAAATTCATATTGAATTTCTCTTAGTAGAAATTTATTATGAATTTAGGTTGAATTCTCTCTATAAGCGCATCTATGCTCATTTTTTTAGTAAAGTTAATCACAACTATTTTGTCTTCTATTTATTTCTGAGTAGTTTTTTATATAGTTTTTTTCTTTTCTGCTATATTTATTTTTTTCTATTTATTTCTGAACTGTAATAAGTCATTAAAAATAAAAAGAGGCGCAATGCTCGTTAATTAGCTTCAAGCCTTTCGGAATAGTGTAAACTGCACTGCACATAGCTCCGTGCAGTCTACCCTATTCCTCAAGGCTTAAAGCTAAGCAACGTGCAGGTTAGCATTGAGGCTCTTCTGCATCGTCTCTGCACTCAGGGCTTATAAACCGCTGCAAGTGCCTCTCGCTTGGTGAGGTGGGACTAAAAAACAGCTATAGAAAGAATCAACTAAAAAACTCTTTTACCCGTTCATGCCACGAACCGGTACTAAAAGGTGCTCGTGGGGCACCAGCCTTAAAACCTGTACCAAATAAAATGCCTTTGTAACAGCCTTAGAACTGGTACTGAAGGAATCAACTAAAAAGCTTTTATAAACCTCTAGTATTATTGAAACTAAAATTATATAGAATTTTGTTACAAACTTTAATAGCAAAAAGAATTATCATAAAAGAAAATAAATAAGTAATTAGAATTCTGTTCAAAACATTAAAAGCAAAAAGAATTATCATAAAATAAAATAAATAAGTAATTAGAATTCTGTTCAAAACATTAAAAGCAAAAAGAATTATCATAAAAGAAAATAAATAAGTAATTAGACGGGTGCATCGGTACCGGTTGGTGGAAACTAATTATTCAAATTTGGAAACTAATGGAGTAACAGAAAGATTATAATTAATCTGAGCTAAAAGAAAAAAACAAAAAAAAGCAAAAGAAAATAAATAATTCAAAGCAAAAAATAAAATAAATAAAATAAAATAAGTGCCACCTAAAAGGCTACCACGGCCTGCATACGACTAGACACCCAACAATGGGCCAGGATTCAGGCCCGCAATAGTCCCAATAGGCCCACAGGCACATATAGTGCGCTTAGGCCCGTAAGCCTGCATTTGAGAGGAGCTCGAGAGGGCAGCGGGACTGGGGCTTATAAACCACTCTCGAGCTCCCTCAGCTAGCGAGGTGGGATTAAACTTTTGTGTCGCGACGCGGGCAGCACAGGGCCTTTAGTCCCGGTTGGTGGCACCAACTGGGACTAACGGGGTGCATTGGTACCGGTTCGTGGTACCAACCGGTACCAATGCCCCCGTTAGTACCGGTTGGTGCCTCCAACCGGGACCAAAACCCTCTGCTTCCCGCCCTTTGGGCTACTGAAAAGAGGCCTTTGGTCCCGGTTGGTGGCACCAACCGGGACTAAAGGGGTGCATTAGTCCCGGTTTGTGCCACGAACCGGGACCAATGTCTTTGCTATATAAGTAGCACTTAGGAAAATTTCAGAACCGCCCATC
>NC_057810.1:82189586-82216316 GCF_018294505.1 Triticum aestivum
TTCATATATAGTTGAACTAGCTAGTTGATTTAATAAACTACTTTATTTTACTATATATAGAAGTAGTTTGTTTTTAGTACTACTTTATTTATTTATAGTAAGTGCTTAGTAGTTGAACTAGTTGATTTAATTAATAAAACTACTTTATTTAACTATATATAGAAGTAGTTCCCGCATCAACGTTAGCGATGCCTATCCCGCATCCTCGTCGTCGTCGACTCGGCGGTGGAGGCATGCTTGATCAGGGCCATGTTCGGGACTGGGCTCCACCGGGCTGGTATTGGGAGGTGCTACCTTTCGGGGGACGTAGGTTGGTGAGGAGGTAGCCCATTGTTGACCCGATCCTTGTTTGGTGGCGGTCGCGTGGGCCAGTGACGGTGCCGAGGCTTCCGGACACCGCAGAGGTGGTACGTCACCGTGTCAGCGAGGAGGACGAGCACGTCCGTCGCTACATGGTTGCATTGGAGGGCAGGTTCGACAATACCTGGCAGATTCTTCAGGGATCTCACTGGAGCTATGATCCTGTGATGGTTCCTTATCTTTGGGTGTCCACCGCCCGCGACGATACCCGTCGGGCGCTACGGTTCTAGTTGTATTAGTGATGCTATATTAGTGATAATATTCGACGATGTACGGACACCAAGAGATGATGTACTTTTGCTTATAATTGAAAGCATGCTTATTTGAATACTACTTTATTTTATGATTTGGTTTTGCTTATTTTATAATTTGGTTTTGCTTATTGAATGCTCATATTGGAAAAGTTCTCCTTCATTCCCGTGTGCTAGACAATTTGGCGTAATAATGCACTCGGGAATGAAAGGAGGAGCTACGTACCATCACCGATAGTCAACCCGTGATTAATAGTAATGACCTAGTTTAATATTTGAATTATGAACATAGGCCGGAAATGTCGTACTTGGACCACGAAAACCGCCTGGGGGAGTGCGACTGGTGCCACGACGATCGAGGTATGTGCGACAGGTTCATTGAGCTAGACGAAGATCGGCGCTTCAGCATTAAGCTCGAGGAGACCTTCGATGTTCATACGGTACGCAACGACGACAATAGTTTTTTCGTAATTAAGCACGACTTCAACTATTTTAACGTGTATTTTTCATCTTTTCCAATTCGACTAGCTTATCCCATGCTATGCAAGACGCTATGTCTAGGAGAGGATGGGTTTTGAAGACCATGAAAGTATGGAAGCCAAAAAAAATTCTCCTAAGGACCCATCATGGTGTGGATTTTCAAGTAAAGCTGTACAATGCTGAGAGTGTAACCCATTTTGGTTGCAAAAATTGAGACGCACTTTGCAAGATGTATGGTTTTGATGAGGGTATGCTTATCACCATGGATCTTGGTGATCCTACAATCAAGCAAGACAGACCTTCGATTTGGGTCCTTGTAGATACACCTCCAATTCTTCCCCCATGTGAGCTTAACGTAGTTAATTATTAAGTAATTTATATTGTTTATTTCAAAATAGTTGACATCTTATTTCCATTGACAGCTTATTTTCATTCTTCAAAGAATGTGCGGAAGATGGTAGACAAAACCCACTGCACCGATGGCTCCGAATTAACTTATAGGGAGAAAAATCATTTGATCACATTTTGTACTGATCTTGAGAATTACAATGTCTAGAATCGTACTCCTCAACATTATGGTCAATATGTGCCACTAGTGCACGTGTTAAACTACGGTAACTACCATGGAGATACCCTGGTAAGATTTTTTACTATTACGACATCCGTGCATCTTTTTGCACACTTCTAAAACTAGTACATCATTGCTAACTACGAAGTTATTACTATGTTTTTCAACAGATAATCCCGAATGATTGTGTGCCTCATCTGATGTATACGCACGGTAGCCTTCATGTTTTAAACATACAACCAGGTCTTCCTACGAATATGAACTGCCCATACCGGGTTTCTAAAAGAAGTGAAGACATGACAATCAAAGAATGGAAAAAATGTATGGACAGTCGTAAGGAGCTTTTTGGAAGCAAAAGGCAGCGAAGCGCATGAATTGGAGACATGATGATATCCATTCTTCATAATGAAGAGTCAGGGTCTATATTATTTTGTGCTATTTTACCTTAAGGGTGTTTAGGTCCTACCCGATACTGATGATCATGTGCTAAGAACAATTATGTAGGGTTGGGTTCGATGACTATGGGGATGATGATCGTATGACTTATTATTAATAACGAGTAGAAGTTGTATGATGATGCATGATTAGTAGGACTTGTTATTATATATGATGATGTATGATGCGAGCATGCATGAGTTATTATATCAGCGGGTGAAATGAACATAGCAGCAGCGTTGGTAAACCAAGGACGAAGATATAAGAGAGGACACTTCTCTCTATTAGCTAGCTAATAACAACCTAAAAATAACCCCCAAAACCCCTAGAGCAGCCACTTTTTCTTTAAAAAAAGAAAAACATTGCCTTTTGGTCCCGGTTGGTGCCACCAACTGGGGCCAAAGGCCCCCCTGCCTGGGCTCGGCGCATCGGCCACGTGGAGGACCATTTGTCCCGGTTCGTGTTAGAACCGAGACTAAAGGGGGGAGGCATTAGTAACGACCCTTTAGTCCCGGTTCAAGAACCGGGACTAAAGGCCCTTACGAACCGGGACTGATCCTGTTTTCTACTAGTGTATATAGTTCGAGACTTATACTATTTCTGGTTTGTTCATTGAAGTAATGATCTAATCAACTGGATGTTGTTTCTACTAAAGGAACATGGATCTTACTGACTAACAGCATGAGGTAGTGGGCCGGTCAACCATGATTCAAGACTCACTTCTATCGAATTAAATTTGGTCCCTGGTTTCTACTAGGACCAATTCATTTATTTTCCATGTTGTTTCTACCAGATTGAGATTATAACAACTACAAATCTATCAGTGTTCTGAGGTTTCAAAATCGCAAACTATTATGTGGTACCCTTGATAGATCTCGTTTCCAACAACTCAACTCGTTTCAATTTTCCACTATTTTTTGAAAGTTGTAGTCGTTACTTGTAATTTCCTACGTACATGAGGTGTGCAGTTCATGAGGTCCTTGGTTTGAAGGACCTGGATTTCCAAAGCATGTACTCGACAATTCAACGACAACATATGAATGCCTGTATGTTTCCCTTGTGGCCACCCGAGTCTATTTGGAGCTTCGTGCATGATCAGATCGTGGTATTATATTATTATCATGTATAGCCATGTGAGTATCAGAAAATGGACAGTGGAAAGAAAATTAAGACGGGGCGGACTTAAAGTATAATAACTAAAGCCACGACACATTTTTTTGGATCGGAGGCAGTAGTACAATACAAAATCAAAGTAATATATACACACTAATTTTTTCATCATACTGCTTTGCGCTCGCATCTGAAATAGTTTGGGAAGTGAGGACATGGAGATCACGCCGTCGTCGATCAAGTGGCAGTCGCTCTGCTTCCCTGGGCCTGCCCTCATGACCACCAAGGGATCGAGGTCCAAACTCCTCTCTGTAAGCCTCCTTGAAATGGGTTTCATAAAACCCATATCTGTCCTTGGCCGACGTGCTGCAGAACTCTGCGCCATCCTTGCCTCTATGCCCATGTTTCCAAGCCTGCATGATGTTGATGTTGGCCTCAGGCTGTTCTCTCATCTACAAAAGAAAGACGGCCGTGATTAGTAAAACCTAGATGAACCTATAGATGAAATTGACCTTGGGGTTGCACATACCATTCTTTCATGGTATGCTACAAGGTTGAGGCTCCCCTGCACATGTGCAGGACCAGGCATCTTCAAACGATCTCCTCTTTTCACCTCATACGTCACCGGCCACCACTGGTGCAGCGACCTGCTATACAAACGGTTGTTAACCCTTTTTCTTGACAGAGTTTTAAACCGTCGGCTTGTCTGTGTGTGCGATAGGGGGCATCCCACACGACCCAAAAACTATCGATGATAGGTCCTCTGGTCAAACACGCGGGGTAAAAAGAGCTCGTGTGCGATTGGGCCAGCCATCGCAGACAATTATACAAGTCCAATTATTTCCGTTTGTATGTACATCCCACACAGTGAATCCCAGACAAACGTTTCCGTTCGTACGTACAACACATACAATTTTCCTTTCGTGTGCGATTGAGGGAGATAACGCAGACACTTCCATAGGATATTGCCGTGGGATATCTTCTTGACATCCCACACAGCTTTCTGTATAGCCTCGTCTGTGATAGGTGTAGAGATCACAGGCGCTCTGCCTCCGTTAACCGTTTTCCTTATTCAAGTATATTACACACGATTCGATGAAGAGAACTATATGACATTGGGCTATCTATCACACATGCTTTTACTACTAGAAATGTTTGTAAAGTTTCATGGCTCCTTTAGTAGGTTTATTAGTTTACTATTAATACTTCCAGTATTAAGCAAATTCACATTTCATATCGAACTGTTATTTACCGCTTTCATATCACGCACACAAATATATTTTAACATCATAGTACGATAGCTACCTGATAACAGCGCATGGCATCATATAGCTAACCTTCATAAGCATAAAATATGTTGAGCACAAAATTAGAACAATATATTCATTTCCCTAATCAACTGATGCATGATCAGCTAAATCTGTCTTCTCCACCTCTAATTTCAGTTCAGTATGAACCTGTTTTGCACTGACCAACTGGGAAAGTGCCTCCTCCTTCGCAAACACCATTTGAGCAAAGTCTAATTCAAAAAACCAGAGCTCATTCTCCATCTTCCTCTTTTTTCCCGTATCTTGAAATATTCTTCAGCGTTGACAACATTTTCTCTAAGCCTGTCTCTATTCTCTTACTCATACATGCTCCTCAGCTTTGCTAGGCACATCTTCAAAGACAGTGAGCACTCTTCATCAACCCACTCCAGGTAAAAACACTTCTGTTCATCCTACTAATATGTAAAACTAAATTAGTTAGAATTGTAGGGAAAATGGGTTTCTAGCAATACAGAAAATCACCACATACATATTTTGAAAAAGTGAAGAAACACGTTAATTATGAGATATCTTCTCAAAAAGATCAATGCGCAAATGAATTAATTGCTCGTGAGAAAACAACCAAATTCAGGAACATCACAACTATAATTAACTCCAACAACACTACAAGTTCTTAGTCATGTACTATAAATAACAAATTGATCATTTTATGAGGAAGTTAAATATAACTGCAACAACTTAATGACAGTGTTTGGATGATATCAAATTAATACTAACATGTATGTACATGCACAAATTTAAAAACATAGAACTAATAGCACTAAGGTCATGATGGTAGGCCAAAAGCGGTGTCAAATCAACTATGGGTACATTTGGCACCGGTGCCCTGCACTGCCGAGCCGATGCCAGGGGAAAATTCAGGGAACCGGACTCGAGAGCACCTAGTTACTCTGATGCGCAGTTTCTTCGTGCCATAAAGTATTAATATTTTACTGCTTGGCTGCTTGGATGTGTGGAGCAAAGTTGGCTGCACAAACTACTGAACCGGTGCAAAATAATTTTCTCAGGGCACCGCTAATGAGATGGCAACATTTTTAGATACTAGGTAGAAATTGTGGCAGTGTCTTAATCACATCCAGAATAACATAGCATGGTGGCAATGTCTGAATCACATCTAACAAATGATTTGTAACAATGAAAGTAGGGCTGACCTTCTCTGCACATTCCAGAAACTTCCTCGCATTGTCCACTAACTTCACGCATGAAGATTGATGGTGACAACAAGCAAGTAGATCTTCAGCTACCCACTTCATTCATTGCAAGTGATGGTCCTAGGGAGCTACAAGAGGAAGAAATGGTTCGAATCGGTCGCCAGGTCAAAATCATTTATTCGAAGTCATAACCCTAAGCCTAGGGGGTGAGAGAAAGGAGAGAGTCATACCGCCTAGTGACATAGTCGTCATGGGAGGAGGAACGCTGGAGAGGTTATTAAAGAATACCATGGCGTCTGCGACGGTTGAATGCGAGATGGCGAGAGAGAACAAGCAAGCAAGGAAGCGACTATAGCTTAGGAAGGAAGAAAGGAGGAAACGGGGGAAATGTAGCTTGTGGTCGTGGAGAAAACGGGGTGGCGAGGGGGGAAGAGTTAGATATTTTGGCGGTAGGCAAAAAATTTGAAAGGTGGAGGAAAACTTGGCGCGCAGTGTCATCGGACATGATTCACTTTGAAAAAATGTGTGCATCACAAACGATTCTTCTGCTTTACGCGCATGCGATGATTTTGCGCATTCGAATTTTGGTAAAAATTTCCCTGGGTACAGTGCATGTTATTGCATAATTTAGCATCACTTATTAATTTGAGTACACAAAAGAGCCTACAACACACATACCACACTTACTGAATCGAGTAATTTTAGTAACCAAACAGAGCCAGTTGACCTAAATATTGCTTTAACAAAAGACCAATGTTATAAACAAAGGCTAAGTATGAATAATTTTAACAAAGCCACGGACGCGCCACCATATGCCTCACCGGTGTAAGGTGCAATGTCGATGAATTGTCCTGGCGACATGCCGTCGTTTATGGACGATGCGTCCCCCAGGCTGAAGTCGACCGCATCGTCGTCCTCGTCCTCGGCGCCACCCTCATGGTTGTAGTACTCGTAGTAGTGGCGGCGCCAGAGCTCGCATAGGTACTCCACCGTCCATTCCTCGACTGACATGCGCTTATCTGCCTCTTCCTTAGCCACACGCAACTCCTCCTCCTGGCGCTCCGCCGCCTCCTGCATCTCCTGCTCCCGCTCAAGGATCTCATGAGGAAGCAGGTGCTCGATGGCCTCCGCCGCCTTTTCAGATATGGGGTGCATACTAGATTCTGAGGAGGCCTCAAATATCTTGGCACGGGCCCTCTCGCTCTTGGCTTGGATGGCCCGGACCCAGGCCAGGGCATCCTCTGCGGCATGGACGGCTGCTCGAGCGCTCTTGGTGTTTGCTGTTGCTGCCATCTCAGCTCCCTTAGACGCCCTCTCAGCGAATGCGGCCACACTCAATGCGGATGCAGCCGCGCTCTCAGTGTAGGCAGTCGCGCTCTTGACGGAGGCACCACCCACTACAAGAAATATGTCAACTTATGACCTTCTGTCAGTGACCCTGGAAGAAATGATCGTAAATCTATGACCATTTGAGACCAATTGGTCATAAGCTGTTCAGAGGAGTCCAAACCCTAAACTATAATGACCATTTTGGCCAAAAAGGTCATAATTTCCTTACACGAAATGGTCGTAAAGCAGACATCCCTGATCAGCTGCCTTATCTCTAGATGATCATGACCAATATAAATGGTCATAACCTTGTAAGTTGTGGTGGATTGCTATGATTAGGCGCCACCTCATCAGTTTTGCCTATGTGTCATGTCCATGTGTCAATTTTTCCCTAGGTTATGAAGCAACCTATATGTCTGTTACTCGCAAAATTCCCAAAAAATTCTCATAATTTTTTTGGATCATATCTTCGTCAAATATGTCAAAAACCTTCCTCGCCTAGTTAAAATATAATTCAACAATATTCATTTTCCTATTCTGTTCAGAACAGCACTTTGTGAAGGAAGTGCTACATGTATATTCTTGATTGCCCTCAAAAATTTTGGGCACTCTTTCCTATCTGAATCATTGCATCATGACAGAGTTCAACTCCATTTGCCTAGTAAATGTTCCTCGGCAAATTTCCAAAGTTTTTCTTTAGCTAGAAGCTTTGTGAAGGAAGTACTAGCTATGTGCATATCCAAATGGCATGAAATTTATACAGTGCCTTCATATGTCCAAATCACCCTCGTCTAAATTGCATCTCAATCAAATCATCTATGTGAGCCCAGCTTCAATTTTTATTTTCTGCCCAGATTGGCATATTGCAAAGCAAGTGCTATCTATACCACTCCTGTTGCCCTCAAACTTTTTGGTCAATCTTCCTATCCAAATCATTGCCACATGCCAATATTCACCTATATTTTCCTAGTAAATCTTCCTCGACAAATTTCCAAAGTTTATGTTCACCTAGAAGCTTTGTGAAGGAAGTACTAGATAGGAATATCCTAATGAGTTGAATTTTTGCCACATATTCTATATGCCAAAGTCATAGCTCTACACAAAATTTTAGCTCTATCTAACAATCTATGTGAGCTCACCATATAATCTTTGTTTCTGGTAATATTTTCAGTTTGTGAAGCAACTACATTTTATATTGTTTTATAATTGCTGAAAATTTACCAGGACATTACCCTGACCATAAAACTCCCTACACCAAATTTCAGCACAATCCAATCATATATGTAAGCCCATCTTCAATTTCTATTTTCTGTTCAGATTGGCACATTGCAAAGCAAATGCTATCTAGACACCTTCTATTGTCCTAAAACTTTTTGTGCCATCTTAAATATCCAAGTCATTGCCACATTCCAATATTCAGCTCCATTTGCCTATTAAATCTTCCTCAGCAAATTTTCAAAGTTTCTATCCGGAGAGAAGTTTTGTGAAGGAAGTACAAGCTAGGATTATCTAAATGGTATAAAAAATTACAGTGCTTTCCTATACCCAAATGACCATACTCCACAAAATTTCAGCTCAATCCATTTATTTCATTTGAGCCCAGCTTCAACATTCATATTTCTGCCCGATGTGGTACTTTGCAAAGCAAGTGCCATCTATGCTCCTCCATTCAAGCTGAAAATTTGCCAAGCCAGTCTCCCTAGTAGATGATCATCCTCAGCCAAAATTCAGGCCCATTGGCCATGTGCATTTCCCATGCCGCTAATCAAACACTTGGGTGCTAATTCATGTTTGAGCATAGTCCGGTCTCCTCGTGAGAGTCTTATGTTGTCATTTTCTTCCTAGCACTTTCCTGGGGAGTGCCCAAGCAACTAGACATGTCTAGGCCACCCAGAACGCATGAGAACGCCATGGTCACGCGGTGACCACACAGTCGGCATGCAAGTTTACGCGCTTTGGAGTTGGTGCCTTGGGCCACCGTCCAAACCTCGACATATCGCCACTAAAACATGTATTTATGCTTAAATATATACTTATGTAACTATAGATGATTTTTGGAAAAAAATAAAGAGCAAACTATAAGGCAGCTGCAGGTCAAATTTGACCCGCTTCCAACTGAATTGGCAGAAATTTGTCTTTTTCAGGAGAGTTGGATAAAAGCTTTGGACACCCAACCATTTTGTCAATTGTGCATTAAATATGGCCTAGTATTTTATAAAAATTATTTGGTCCAATTTTGCAACAATTATTTGATAGGTTCTTCACAAAAATAACTTATTTTGGGCACTTGAAAAATGTAAAATGATTTTTTGTCCAAAGAAAATGAAAACTTCCTTCGGAAACATTGTTTGCCATTCCAAGATGCACCCTTGTGCATGATATGAGATTATTTGAACAGACTATGCCATGAATGTGCCCATAAGATTGATCATTTGGCTTGAAAGCCATGAATCTTCACACATGATAGCTCATTTCTAAGAACATTCTTTTAAAATAATTACCGTATTACAAGTTTATTATTTTTCCTGGTAACTTGATCACATATAATGACACAATGCGAAGGTTTTCCAATTTTTTTCTATTTTTATTTTTTATACCCGTTTCAAAATGCGGTCAAAACGGCGGGCATGACCGTTCCTAGCTAGTGGTTGAATCTTGGAAAAGTTTTGGTATTTCTCTTATTAAATAGATACTTATGTACCTAGAAATGATTTTTGGAAAAAAATAAAGAGCAAACTATAAGGCAACTGCAGTTCAAACTTGACCCGCTTCCAACTAAATCGGCGAAAACTTATCTTTTTTTTTACAAGAGATGGGTCGAAACTATTGACACCGAACTATTTGGTCAATTGTGCATTAAATATGTCCTAATATTTTATAAAAATGATTTGGTCGAATTTTGCAACAAATATATGGTAAGTCTTTCACAAAA
Source organism: Triticum aestivum (assembly GCF_018294505.1). Classification (NCBI taxonomy): domain Eukaryota; kingdom Viridiplantae; phylum Streptophyta; class Magnoliopsida; order Poales; family Poaceae; genus Triticum; species Triticum aestivum. The sequence goes on from NC_057810.1 coordinate 82,199,531, forward strand.
AACTCATTTTGGGCATTCAAAAAATGGAAAATTAATTTTTCGTCCAAAAAAAATGAAAACTCACTTAGGCAACATTTTTTGCCATTCCAAGATGCACCCTTATGCACAATATGAGATCATTTGAAGAAACTATGTCATTGTGTCCATAAGATTGATCATTTGGCTTGAAAGCCATGAATCTTCACACATGATAGCTCATTTCTGAGAACACTTTTTTAAAATAAATACTGTATTACAAGTTTATTATATTTTGGTAACTTGGTCACATATGATGACACAATGCAAAGGTTTTCCAATTTTTTGATTTTTTTGAAATTTTTTATGCCCGTTTCAAAATGCGGTCAAAACGGCAGGCATGACCGTTCCTAGCTAGTGGTTGAATCTTGGAAAAGTTTTGGTGTTTCTAAGATTAAATAGATACTTATGTACCTAGAAATGATTTTTGAAAAAAAGAGCAAACTAGAAGGCAACTACAGTTCAAACTTGACCCGCTTCCAACTGAATGGGCGGAAATTTGTCTTTTTCACCAGAGATGGGTCGAAACTGTTAAGATCCAAATATTTGGTCAATTATGCATTAAATATGTCCTAATATTTTGTAAAATTTATTTGGTCCAATTTTGCAACAAATATATGGTATGTCCTTTTAAAAAAAACTCATTTTGGGCATTCAAAAAATGGAAAATGAATTTTTCGTCCAAAGAAAATGAAAAGTCCCTTTGGAAACATTGTTTGCCATTCCAAGATGCACCCTTGTGCACAATATGAGATCATTTAAACAAACTATGCCATGAATGTGGCCATAAAATTGATCATTTGGCTTGAAAGCCATGAATCTTCACACATGATAGCTCATTTCTGAGAACACTTTTTAAAATAATTGACGTATTACAAGTTTATTATTTTTTCTGGTAACTTGGTCACATATAATGACACAATGCGAAGGTTTTCCAATTTTTTGATATTTTTTTTGAATTTTTCGTCCCCATTTGAAAAATGCGGTCAAAACGGCGAGCATGACCTTTCCTAGGTAGTGGTTGGATGTTGGAAAAACTTTTGGTGTTTCTCTGGTTAAATAGATACTTATGTACCTAGAATGATTTTTGGAAAAAATAAAGAGCAAACTATGAGGCAGCTGTAGTTCAAACTTGACCCGCTTCCAACTGAATCGGCAGAAATTTGACTTTTTCAATAGAGGTGGGTCGAAACTGTTGACACCCAACCATTTTATCAATTGTGAATTATATATAGCCTAGTATTTTAGAAAATTGATTTGGCACAATTTTGCAACAAATATATGGTAAGTCCTTCACAAAAAAATTATTTTGGGCACTCAAAAAATGGAAAATTGTTTGTTCATGCAAAAGAAATAAAAACTCCCTTTGTCAATGTTGTTTGCCAATCTAAGATGTAAACTTGTGCAAAATATGACATCATTTGAACAAATATTTGATAGGTCTTTCAAAAAAACTCATTTTGAGCATTCAGAAATGGAATGAAAAATTTATTTGTAATCAATCACGACCAATTTATATGGTCAAAAGGTCTTCAAATTGTTTGGTGCGTTCTGATTGGTCCATAGGCATATCAAGCGGGTCATGCATCAACCACCATCGGATGATTTTGGATCCAACGGCAGCCCTCACCCTCTCACCCAAACCATATCTGCTGGATCCCCTCCTCTCCCCCAATCGACTCCCGTCGGACACCTCTCCCCTCTCCCCCGATACACTCCCACCGCCGCCCCTGCCCTAGGCCAGGCGCCGCAATGGAGACACAGGCGTTGCCGTGGCCAGCTTGCTCGCCGGTGCGCGCGTGTTAGAAACTCGTTCCACCCTGTCATGTTGTGCTTGCTACCCACACTCACCCAAGGGAAACAGGAGCCGGATTCATTCCATTCCCCCACTCCCTCCCACCCACATCACCGCTGTCCATGCACCGCCCCCGTCTCCCTACAGCAGACGTCGTCACCGTCTCTCCCACCGCTGCCGCTTGCACCCTCTCCCCAATCCCCTCCCCTCATCGTAAGAGAGGAGAGGATAAGAGAAGATGGAGATCAAGCGAGGGCTCCCAGATCCTCAAGGGCTTGCACCTGGAGCTCCATATCCATGGCACCGGGTCCCAGATCCGACGTGTTCTTGGACCTGGAGCTCCATGGTGGCGGCTCCCAGATCCGCCAAGCGCTTGGATCTGGAGCTCAATCTCCTCCATGGCGTTGCCTCCTAGATCTGCCCAAGGTCTGGACTTGGAGCTCCATCTCCATGGCGTTGGTTGCATGCTCACAACTGCGAGCTCGCCCGCCCGCCTGCCAGGACACGACCTCCATCCATCTAAATCCGTTATGCCATTCTGCGTGCTTCTGATGCTTGTCAGAATACAATAGAGAAGTTGGAATATAGTAGATATTACACCAATATGAATTTAGAATGAGTTTGCAATAGTACCAAAAGTGGTGATTTATTTTCTTATACTAACGGAGCTTACAAGTTTTTTGAGTTTTGTGTTGTGAAGTTTTCAAGTTTTGGGTAAAGATTCGATGAACTATGGAATAAGGAGTGGCTAGAGCCTAAGCCTGGGGATGCCCAAGGCACCCCAAGGTAATATTCAAGGACAACCAAGAGCCTAAGCTTGGGGATGCCCCGGATGGCATCCCCTCTTTCTTCTTTGTTTCGGTAACTTTACTTGGAGCTATATTTTTATTCACCACATGATATGTGTTTTGCTTGGAGCGTCTTGTATAATTTGAGTCTTTGATTTTTAGTTTACCACAATCATAACTTCTGTACACACCTTTTGGAGAGACACACATGAATCGGAATTTATTAGAATACTCTATGTGCTTCACTTATATCTTTTGAGCTAGATAATTTTGCTCTAGTACTTCACTGATATCTTTTTAGAGCACGGTGGTGGTTTTATTTTATAGAAATTATTGATCTCTCATGATTCATTTATATTATTTTGAGAGTCTATTAGAACAGCATGGTAATTTGCTTTGCTTATAAAACTAGTCCTAATATGATGGGCATCCAAGTTGGGTATAATAAAAACTATCATATAAAGTGCATTTAATACTATGATAAATTTGATACTTGATAATTGTTTTGAGATATAAAGGTGGTAATGTTAGAGTCATGCTAGTTGGGTAATTATGAAATTGAGAAATACTTGTGTTAAAGTTGGCAAGTCCCGTAGCATGCACGTATGGTGAACGTTGTGTGAAAAATTGGAAGCATGGGGTGTTCCTTGAGTGTTTTCCTTATGAGTGGCGGTCGGGGACAAGCGATGGTCTTTTCCTATCAATCTATCCCTCTAGGGGCATGCGTAGTAGTACTTTGCTTCGAGGGCTAATAAACTTTTTCAATAAGTATATGAGTTCTTTATGACTAATGTGAGTCCACGGATTATACGCACTCTTACACTTCCGCAATTTGCTAGCCTCTATGGTACCATGCATTGCCCTTTCTCACCTTGAGAGTTGGTGCAAACTTCGCCGGTGCATCCAAACCCCGTGATACGATACGCTCAATCACACATAAACCTCCTTATATCTTCCTCAAAACAGCCACCATACCTACCTATTATGGCATCCCCATAGCCATTCCGATATATATTCCCATGTAACTTTCCACCATTTCGTATATTATGACACGCTCCATCATTGTCATATTGCTTTTGCATGATCATGTAGTTGACATCGTATTTGTGGCAAAGCCACCTTTATAATTCTTTCATACATGTCATTCTTGATGATTGCATATCCTAGTACACCGCCGGAGCATTCACGTAGAGTCATATTTTGTCCTAAGTATTGAGTTGTAAATAAATAGAAGTGTGATGATTTCCATTATTAGAGCATTGTCCCATGTGAGGAAAGGGTGATGGAGACTATGATTCCCCCACAAGTCGGGATGAGACTCCGGACTTTATGAAAAATAAAAGAGGCCAAAGAAGCCCAAGGAAAAAAGAGGCCAAAGAAGCCCACCAAATAAAAAAATGAGAGAAAAAGAGAGAAGGAACAATGTTACTATCCTTTTACCACACTTGTGCTTCAAAGTAGCACCATCATCTTCATGATAGAGAGTTTCTTATGTTGCCACTTTCATATACTAGTGGGAATTTTTCATTATAGAACTTGGCTTGTATATTCCAATGATGGGCTTCCTCAAAATGCACTAGGTCTTCGTGAGCAAGCAAGTTGGATGCACACCCACTTAGTTTCCTTTGTTGAGCTTTCATATATTTATAGCTCTAGTGCATCCGTTGCATGGCAATCCCTACCCCTTGCATTGACATCAATTGATGGGCATCCCCTAGCCCGTTGATTAGCCACATCAATGTGAGACTTTCTCCTTCTTTGTCTTCTCTCATAACCCCTATCATCATATTCCATTCCACCTATAGTGCTATATCCATGGCTTGCGCTCATGTATTGCGTAAGGGTTGAAAAGGCTGAAGCGCGTTAAAAAGTATGAACCAGTTGCTCGGCTTGTCTTCGGGGTTATGCATAAGGGGAGTATTTTGTGTGACGAAAATGAAGCATGGCCAAACTATATGATTTTGTAGGGATAAGCTTTCTTTGGCTATGTTATTTTGATAAGACATGATTACTTTCTTAGTATGCTTGAAGTATTATTATTTTTATGTCAATATTAAACTTTTATCTTGAATCTTTTCTATCTAAACATTCATGCCACAATAAAGAAAATTACATTGAGAAATATGATAGGTAGCATTCCACATCAAAAATTCTGTTTTTATCATTTACCTACTCAAGAACGAGAAGGAATTAAGCTTGGGGATGCTTGATACGTCTCCAACGTATCTATACTTTTTGATTGTTCCATGCTATTATATTACCTGTTTTGGATGTTTAATGGGCTTTACTATACACTTTTATATTATTTTTGGGACTAACCTATTAACCGGAGGCCCAGTCCAAATTGCTGTTTTTTGCCTATTTCAGTGTTTCGCAGAAAAGGAATATCAAACGGAGTCCAAACGGAATGAAACCTTCAGGAGAGTTATTTTTGGAAGAAACGTGATCCAGAGGACTTGGAGTGGACCTCAAGAAAGAAGCAAGGAGGCCACGAGGCAGGGAGGCGCGCCTGCCCCCCTAGGCGCGCCCCCCACCCTCGTGGGCCCCTCATAGCTCCACCGACCTACTTCTTCCTCCTATATATACCCTATATACTCCAAAAACATCCAGGAGCACAATAGATCTGGAGTTCTGCCGCCGCAAGCCTCTGTAGACACCAAAAATCAATCGAGACCCTGTTCCGGCACCCTGCCATAGAGGGGATCCCTCACCAGTGGCCATCTTCATCATCCCGGCGCTCTCCATGACGAGGAGGGGGTAGGGGGCTGAGGGTATGTACCAGTAGCTATGTGTTTTATCTCTCTCTCTCTCTCTCTCTCTCGTGTTCTTGATTTGGCACAATCTTGATGTATCGCGAGCTTTGCTATTATAGTTGGATCTTATGATGTTTCTACCCCTATACTCTCTTGTAATGGATTGAGTTTTCCCTTTGAAGTTATCTTATCGGATTGAGTCTTTAAGGATTTGAGAACACTTGATGTATGTCTTGCATGTGCTTATCTGTGGTGACAATGGGATATTCACGTGATCTACTTTATGTACGTTTTGGTGATCAACTTGTAGGTTCAGTGACCTTGTGAACTTATGCATAGGGGTTGGCACACGTTTTCGTCTTGACTCTTCGGTAGAAACTATGGGGCACTCTTTGAAGTACTTTGTGTTGGTTGAATAGATGAATCTGAGATTGTGTGATGCATATCATATAATCGTGCCCATGGATACTTGACGTGACATTGGAGTATCTAGGTGACATTACGGTTTTGGTTGATTTGTGTCTTAAGGTGTTATTCTAGTACGAACTCTATGATAGATCGAACTGAAAGAATAGCTTCGTGTTATTTTACTATGGACTCTTGAATAGATCGATCAGAAAGGATAACTTTGAGGTGGTTTCGTACCCTACAATAATCTCTTCGTTTGTTCTACTCTATTACTGACTTTGGAGTGACTCTTTGTTGCATGTTGAGGGATAGTTATATGATCTAGTTATGTTATTATTGTTGAGAGAACTTGCACTAGTGAAAGTATGAACCTTAGGCCTTGTTTCCTAGCATTGCAATACCGTTTGTGCTCACTTTTATCATTAGTTACCTTGCTGTTTTTATAATTTCAGATTACAAAAACCTATATCTACCATCCATATTGCAATTGTATCACCATCTCTTCGCCGAACTAGTGCACCTATACAATTTACCATTGTATTGGGTGTGTTGGGGACACAAGAGACTCTTTGTTATTTGGTTGCAGGGTTGTTTGAGAGAGACCATCTTCAACCTATGCCTCCCACGGATTGATAAACCTTAGGTCATCCACTAGAGGGAAATTTGCTACTATCATACAAACCTCTGCACTTGGAGGCCCAACAATGTCTACAAGAAGAAGGTTGCGTAGTAGACATCATACATCATCTTGTTACTTACTACACATCATCTTGTTCCAGCATTATTGGCGAAACAAATTTGTTTTTTTGGCTAGCAGATTTGCTGTTGGCGGCACTAGGTGGACAAGTTGTACCTTCGGAGTAGTACTACATCAACCTGATGGAACCTTCAAGTTGTTTCATTGTTTTTCTATGAATATGTACTACTACAGCGGCCTGTTACTATTACTCCATGCCATCCTTTTTATTTCTAGTGCTTGTGAGAATATGATGCTTTAGCCTAGATATATGATGCAAAGTATGTTGCTTCTAGTGCTAGGTCCTTGTTGTGGGTTTCTAACTTTGCAGCGATGAGGATATCTTTTATGTTGCACCTGAAATTTCCTATTGAAGTCGTTAGGCTAAGTAGTTGCTTGTAGGACTTGAGCATCGGTTCTACTCTGGAAATCATGTGTGTTTGACGGTATAATTATCTTTGGTTCATCTACACTTGGTAGCTTGCATCAAGCTTGAACATCAAGGTGCTAGAGCATGGTTAGCCCGAGTCGTTGTTCAACTTCCTATTAGTAGAAAGTGTTGGGGAACGTAGCAGAAATTCAAAATTTTTCCTACGAATCACCAAGATCTATCTATGGAGAGACCATCAACGAGTAGAAAGGAGAGGAGAGTTTGCATCTACATACCCTTGTAGATCGCTAAGCGGAAGCGTTCAAGTGAACGGGGTTGATGGAGTCGTACTCGTCGTGATTCAAATCACCGATGATCAAGTGCCGAACGGACGGCACCTCCGCGTTCAACACACGTACAGCCCGGTGACGTCAGCCACGCCTTGATCCAGCAAGGAGAGAGAGGGAGAGGTTGAGGAAGACTCCATCCAACAGCAGCACAACGGCGTGGTGGTGGTGGAGGAGCGTGGCAATCCCGCAGGGCTTCGCCAAGCACCATGGGAGAAGAGGAGGAGGGAGAGGGGCAGGGCTGCACCAACCAGAGATCAAATCGCGTGTTTATGGGCAGCCCCATGCCTCAATATATATAGGGGGGAAGGGGAGGGCTGCGCCCCCTTTAGGGTTTCCCACCCCCAAGGGTGCGGCCAGCCCTAGATGGGAAAGGGGCGGCGGCCAAGGGAGGATTCCCTCCCCCCAAGGCACCTAGGAGGTGCCATCCCCTCCTAGGACTCTTCCTTAGGGTTCCCCTTTGACCCTAGGCGCATGGGCCATGAGGGAAGTGGCGCCCTAGCCCACTTTGGGCTGGATCCCTTCCCACTTCAGCCCATGTGCCCCCCCGGGGCAGGTGGCCCCACCCGGTGGGCCCCCGGGACCCTTCCGGTGGTCCCGGTACAATACCGATGACCCCGAAACTTGTCCCGATGGCCGAAACAGGACTTCCTATATATAAATCTTTTCCTCTGGACCATTCCGGAACTCCTCGTGACGTCCGGGATCTCATCCGGGACTCCGAACAACATTCGGTAACCACATACAAGCTTCCTTTATAACCCTAGCGTCATCGAACCTTAAGTGTGTAGACCCTACGGGTTCGGGAGACATGCAGACATGTCCGAGACGTTCTCCGGTCAATAACCAACAGCGGGATCTGGATACCCATGTTGGCTCCCACATGTTCCACGATGATCTCATCGGATGAACCACGATGTCAAGGACTCAATCGATCCCGTATACAATTCCCTTTGTCTAGCGGTATTTTACTTGCCCGAGATTCGATCGTCGGTATACCGATACCTTGTTCAATCTCGTTACCGGCAAGTCACTTTACTCGTTCCGTAACACATCATCCCATGATCAACTCCTTGGTCACATTGCGCATATGATGATGTCCTACCGAGTGGGCCCAGAGATACCTCTCCGTTTACACGGAGTGACAAATCCCAGTCTCGATCCGCATAAAACAATAGATACTTTCGGAGATACCTGTAGTGCACCTTTATAGTCACCCAGTTACGTTGTGACGTTTGATACACTCAAAGCACTCCTACGGTATCCAGGAGTTACACGATCTCATGGTCAAAGGAAGAGATACTTGACATTGGCAAAGCTCTAGCAAACGAACTACACGATCTTTGTGCTATGCTTAGGATTGGGTCTTGTCCATCACATCATTCTCCTAATGATGTGATCCCGTTATCAACGACATCCAATGTCCATAGCCAGGAAACCATGATTATCTGTTGATCACAATGAGCTAGTCAACTAGAGGCTCACTAGGGACATATTGTGGTCTATGTATTCACACGTGTATTACGATTTCCGGATAATACAGTTATAGCATGAATAAAAGACAATTATCATGAACAAGGAAATATAATAATAATACTTTTATTATTGCCTCTAGGGCATATTTCCAACAGTCTCCCACTTGCACTAGAGTCAATAATCTAGTTCACATCGCCATGTGATTAACACTCACAGGTCACATCGCCATGTGACTAATACCCAAGAGTTTACTAGAGTCAGTAGTCTAGTTCACATCACTATGTGATTAACACTCAATGAGTTTTATGTTTGATCATGTTGCTTGTGAGAGAGGTTTTAGTCAACGGGTATGAACCTTTCAGATCCGTGTGTGCTTTACAAATCTCTATGTCATCTCCTAGATGCAGTTACCACGCTCTATTTGGAGCTATTCCAAACAACTGTTCTACTTGGAGCTATTCTAAGTTATTGCTCCATTATATGTATCCGGTCTCTCTACTCAGAGCTATCCGGATAGGTGTCAAGCTTGCATCGTCATAACCTTTACGACGAACTCTTTTACCACCTCCATAATCGAGAAAATTCCTTAGTCCACTAGTTACTAAGGATAACTTTGACCGCTATCCTGTGAGCCATTCTTGGATCACTCTTGTACCCCTTGACTGACTCATGGCAAGGCACACTTCAGGTGCGGTACACAGCGTAGCATACTGAAGAGCCTACGTCTTAAGCATAGGGGACGACCTTCGTCCTTTCTCTCTATTCTGCCGTGGTCGAGCTTTAAGTCTTAACTTCGTACCTTACAACTCAGGCAAGAACTCCTTCTTTGACTGGTCCATCTTGAACACCTTCAAGATCATGTCAAGGTATGTGCTCATTTGAAAGTATTATTAAGCATTTTGATCTATCCTTATAGATCTTGATGCTCAATGTTCAAGTAGCTTAATCCAGGCTTTCCATTGAAAAACACTTTCAAAATAACCCTATATGCTTTCCAGAAATTCTACGTCATTTCTGATCAACAATATGTCAACAACATATACTCATCAGAAATTCTATAGTGCTCCCACTCACTTCTTTGGAAATACAAGTTTCTCATAAACTTTGTATAAATCCAAAATCTTTGATCATCTCATCAAAGCGTACATTCCAACTCCGAGATGCTTACTCCAGTCCTTAGAAGGATTGATGGAGCTTTGCATACCTTTTAGCATCCTTAGGATCGACAAAAACTTTCTGATTGTATTACATACAACCTTTCCTTACGAAAACTGGTAAGGAAACTCGTTTTGACATCCGTCTGCCAGATTTCATAAATGCAGCTAATGCTAACATGATTCCGACGGACTTAAGCATCGCTACGGATGAGAAAATCTCATCGTAGTCAACTCCTTGAACTTGTGAAAAACTTTTCGCCACAAGTCGAGCTTCATGGACGGTGACATTACCATCCACGTCCGTCTTCTTCTTAAAGATCCATTTATCTTAATGGCTTGCCGATCATCGGGCAAGTCCACCAAAGTCCGTGGATCCGTTCTCGGATTTTATGGCCTCAAGCCATTTATCGGAATCCGGGCCCACCATCGCTTCTCCATAGCTCGTAGGTTCATTGTTGTCTAGCAACATGACTTCCAAGACAGGATTACCGTACCACTCTGAAGTAGTACGTATCCTTGTCACCCTACGAGGTACGGCAGTGATTTGATCCGAAACTTCATGATCAATATCATAAGCTTCCACTTCAATTGGTGTAGGTGCCACGGGAACAACTTCCTGTGCCCTGCTACACACTGGTTGAAGTGATGGTTCAATAACCTCATCAAGTCTCCACCATCCTCCCACTCAACTCTTTCGAGAGAAACCTTTCCTCGAGAAAGGACCCGATTCTAGAAACAATTCATATTGCTTTCGGATCTGAATTAGGAGGTATACCCAACTGTTTTGGGTGTCCTATGAAGATGTATTTTATCCGCTTTGGGTTCGAGCTTAATCCTGAAACTTTTTCACATAAGCTTTGCAGCCCCAAACTTTTAAGAAACGACAACTTAGGTTTCTCTAAACCATAATTCATGCGGTGTCATCTCATCGGAATTACGTGGTGCCCTATTTAAAGTGAATGTGGTTGTCTCTAATGCCTAACCCATGAACGATAGTGGTAATTCGATAAGAGACATCATGGTATGCATCATATCCAATAGGGTGCAACTATGATGTTCGGACACACCATCACATTATGGTGTTCCAGGCGGTATTAATTGCGAAACAATTTCCACAATGTCTTAATTGTGTGCCAAAACTCGTAACTCAGATATTCATCTCTATGATCATATCATAGACATTTTATCCTCTTGTCACAATGATCTTCTACTTCACTCTGAAATTATTTGAACCATTCAATAATTCAGACTTGTGTTTCATCAAGTAAATATTCTCAACATCTACTCGAATCATCTGTGAAGTAAGATCATAACGATATTCACTACATGCCTCAGCACTCATTGGATTGGACACATCAAAATGTGTTACTTCCAACAAGTTGCTATCTTGTTCCATCTTACTGAAAGCGAGGCTTTTCAGTCATCTTGCCCATGTGGTATGATTTGCATATCTCAAGTGATTAAAAATCAAGTGAGTCCGAACGATCCATTTGCATGGAGTTTCTTCATGCATATACACCAATAGACATGGTTCGCATGTCTCAAACTTTTCAAAAACGAGTGAGTCCAAAGATCCATCAACATGGAGCTTCTTCATGCGTTTTATACCAATATGACTTACACAGCAGTGCCACAAGTAAGTGGTACTATCATTACTATCTTATATCTTTTGGCATGAAAATGTGTATCACTACGATCGAGATTCAATAAACCATTCATTTTAGGTGTAAGACCATTGAAGGTATTATTCAAATAAACAGAGTAACCATTATTCTCCTTAAATGAATAACCGTATTGCGATAGACATAATCCAATCATGTCTATGCTCAACGCAAACACCAATCTCGGTGGTAGAGGGAGCGTGCGATGCTTGATCATATCAACCTTGGAAACACTTCCAACATATATCGTCAGCTCACCTTTAGCTAGTCTCCGTTTATTCCGTAGCTTTTATTTCGAGTTACTAATACTTAGCAACCGAACCGGTATCCAATACCCTGGTGCTACTAGGAGTACTAGTAAAGTACACATTAACATAATGTATATCCAATATACTTCTATCGACTTTGCCAGCCTTCTCATCTACCAAGTATCTAGGGTAATTCTGCTCTAGTGACTGTTCCCCTTATTATAGAAGCACTTAGTCTCGGGTTTGGGTTCAACCTTGGGTTTCTTCACTAGAGCAGCAGCTGAATTGCCATTTCATGAAGTATCCCTTCTTGCCCTTGCCCTTCTTGAAACTAGTGGTTTCACCAACCATCAACAATTGATGCTCCTTCTTGATTTCTACTTTCGCGGTGTCAAACATCGTGAATACCTCAAGGATCATCTTATTTATCCCTGATATGTTATAGTTCATCACGAAGCTCTAGCAGCTTGGTGGCAATGACTTTGGGGAAACATCACTATCTCATCTGGAAGATTAACTCCCACTTGATTCAAGTGATTGTTGCACTCAGACAATCTGAGCACAAGCTCAACGATTGAGCTTTTCTCCCTTAGTTTGTAGGCTAAGAAAATCGTCGGAGGTCTCAAACCTCTTGACGTGGGCACGAGCCTGAAATCCTAATTTCAGCCCTCGAAACATCTCATATGTTCCGCGACGTTTCGAAAACGTCTTTGGTGCCTCTACTTAAACCATTTAACTGAACTATCACATAGTTATCAAAACGTGTATGTTCGATGTTCGAAACATCCACAAACGACGTTTGGGGTTTAGCACACTAAGCAGTGCATTAAGGACATAAGCGTTCTAGTGTCCGCATAATCGCTACTGTCAACTTTCAACTATATTTTCTCTAGGAACATAACTAAAACAGTAGAATTATAGCGTGAACTACGACATAATTTGCAAAAGGTCTTTTGACTATGTTCAGGATAATTAAGTTCATCTTATGAACTCCCACTCAGATAGACATCCCTCTAGTCATCTAAGTGATTACATGATCCGAGTCAACTAGCCCGTGTCCGATCATCACGTGAGACGGACTAGTTAACGTCGGTGAACATCTTCATGTTGATCGTATCTACCATACGACTCATGCTCGACCTTTCGGTCTCCGTGTTCCGAGGCCATGTCTGCACATGCTAGGCTCGTCAAGTTAACCCTAAGTGTTTTCGCTGTGTAAAACTGTCTTACACCCGTTGTATGTGAACGTAAGAATCCATCACACCCGATCATCACGTGGTGCTTAGAAGCGACGAACTGTAGCAACGGTGCACAGTTAGGGGAGAACACTTCTTGAAATTTGTGTAAGGGATCATCTTATTTACTACCGTCGTCCTAAGTAAACAAGATGCATAAACATGATAAACATCACATGCAATCAAATAGTGACATGATATGGCCAATATCATTTTGCTCCTTTTGATCTTCATCTTCGGGGCTCCATGATCATCATCGTCACCGGCATGACACCATGATCTCCATCATCATGATCTCCATCATCGTGTCTTCATGAAGTTGTCACGCCAATGACTACTTCTACTTCTATGGCTAACGCGTTTAGCAATAAAGTAAAGTAATTTACATGGCGTTGTTCAATGACACGCAGGTCATACAATAAATAAAGACAACTCCTATGGCTCCTGCCGGTTGTCATACTCATCGACATGCAAGTCGTGAATCCTATTACAAGAACATGATCAATCTCATACATCACATATTATTCACCACATTCTTGTTGGCCATATCACATCACAAAGCATACCCTGCAAAAACAAGTTAGACGTCCTCTAATTGTTGTTTGCATGTTTTACGTGGCTGCTATGGGTTTCTAGCAAGAACGTTTCTTACCTACGCAAGACCACAACGTGATATGCCAATTGCTATTTACCCTTCATAAGGACCCTTTTCATCGAATCCGTTCCGACTAAAGTGGGAGAGACTGGCACCCGCTAGCCACCTTATGCACCAAGTGCATGTCAATCGGTGGAACCTGTCTCACGTAAGAGTACGTGTAAGGTCGGTCCGGGCCGCTTCATCCCACAATACCGTCGAAACAAGATTGGACTAGTAACGGTAAGCATATTGAACAATATCAACGCCCACAACTACTTTGTGTTCTACTCGTGCAAAGAATCTACGCAATAGACCTAGCTCATGATGCCACTGTTGGGGAACGTAGCAGAAATTCAAAATTTTTCCTACGAATCACCAAGATCTATCTATGGAGAGACCAGCAACGAGTAGAAAGGAGAGGAGAGTTTGCATCTACATACCCTTGTAGATCGCTAAGCGGAAGCGTTCAAGTGAACGGGGTTGATGGAGTCGTACTCATCGTGATTCAAATCACCGATGATCAAGTGCCGAACGGACGGCACCTCCGCGTTCAACACACGTACAGCCCGGTGACGTCTCCCACGCCTTGATCCAGCAAGGAGAGAGAGGGAGAGGTTGAGGAAGACTCCATCCAACAGCAGCACAACGGCGTGGTGGTGGTGGAGGAGCGTGGCAATCCCGCAGGGCTTCGCCAAGCACCATGGGAGAAGAGGAGGAGGGAGAGGGGCAGGGCTGCACCAACCAGAGATCAAATCGCGTGTTTATGGGCAGCCCCATGCATCAATATATATAGGGGGGAAGGGGAGGGCTGCGCCCCCTTTAGGGTTTCCCACCCCCAAGGGGTGCGGCCAGCCCTAGATGGGAAAGGGGCGGCGGCCAAGGGAGGATTCCCTCCCCCCCAAGGCACCTAGGAGGTGCCATCCCCTCCTAGGACTCTTCCTTAGGGTTCCCCTTTGACCCTAGGCGCATGGGCCATGAGGGAAGTGGCGCCCCAGCCCACTTTGGGCTGGATCCCTTCCCACTTCAGCCCATGTGCCCCCCCCCGGGGGCAGGTGGCCCCACCCGGTGGGCCCCCGGGACCCTTCCGGTGGTCCCGGTACAATACCGATGACCCCGAAACTTGTCCCGATGGCCGAAACAGGACTTCCTATATATAAATCTTTACCTCCGGACCATTCCGGAACTCCTCGTGACATCCGGGATCTCATCCGGGACTCCGAACAACATTCGGTAACCACATACAAGCTTCCTTTATAACCCTAGCATCATCGAACCTTAAGTGTGTAGACCCTACGGGTTCGGGAGACATGCAGACATGACCGAGATGTTCTCCGGTCAATAACCAACAGCGGGATCTGGATACCCATGTTGGCTCCCACATGTTCCACGATGATCTCATCGGATGAACCACGATGTCAAGGACTCAATCGATCCCGTATACAATTCCCTTTGTCTAGCGGTATTTTACTTGCCCGAGATTCGATCGTCGGTATACCGATACCTTGTTCAATCTCGTTACCGGCAAGTCACTTTACTCGTTCCGTAACACATCATCCCGTGATCAACTCCTTGGTCACATTGCGCATATGATGATGTCCTACCGAGTGGGCCCAGAGATACCTCTCCGTTTACACGGAGTGACAAATCCCAGTCTCGATCCGCATAAAACAATAGATACTTTCGGAGATACCTGTAGTGCACCTTTATAGTCACCCAGTTACGTTGTGACATTTGATACACCGAAAGCACTCCTACGGTATCCAGGAGTTACACGATCTCATGGTCAAAGGAAGAGATACTTGACATTGGCAAAGCTCTAGCAAACGAACTACACGATCTTTGTGCTATGCTTAGGATTGGGTCTTGTCCATCACATCATTCTCCTAATGATGTGATCCCGTTATCAACGACATCCAATGTCCATAGCCAGGAAACCATGACTATCTGTTGATCACAACGAGCTAGTCAACTAGAGGCTCACTAGGGACATATTGTGGTCTATGTATTCACACGTGTATTACGATTTCCGGATAATACAGTTATAGCATGAATAAAAGACAATTATCATGAACAAGGAAATATAATAATAATACTTTTATTATTGCCTCTAGGGCATATTTCCAACAGAAAGCAATGTCAATGTGTCCCAGTTTGGCTGTTTCATCTACTCCAGCACCATCTGATGAGGTGCTTGGATCTAGGTGCCATCCCCGCCTCTGTGTCGAGTCATTCAATTTGTGGTCGCATAGTAGCGTCAGCGCTGTGTACTAATTTTAGCATGGATGATGTACATAAGGTGTGTCTACACGCGAGACTATCTAATCCCACCCAATTAATGGTTGTTTTAATTATGCTGTTGGTTTTGATCATGGATATGGGAGAATGCATGATGGCCATGCTGGTTGGTTAATACTCCTATCTGTGATAGTGCATTAGGAAATCTGCATGCTGTTGTCCTTTTTCTCATCATCTTAACTACTACAGTAGTAGGAGTATTTTATATGATGTTCATTTCTTGGCCACCCAACATGTTTGCTAATCATCCATCTGCCTCATGTTATATGATCCCTACCTAGTAACTTCATTATATGCAGACTTGTGCTGTTGGTTCAGTTTAGTCAGATTAATATATATACTACTATGCTACTACTACTACTTGTGGTAGGGAATACTCTCTATTGAGTATTTTGAGGAATGAAGATCTGTTAAGTCACTACTGCAGGATGGTCCAAACGCGACACTCAAATCAGAGACCCTTCGACGAAACTGTGTGTGATGCATCAATCACAAATGGTGATGTAATAAAACCGTCAAAAAAGATGCAAAACGTTTGCGATGGCGTCGACATCAAACACGGTTCATATTAGATGTGTGTGTGCGATGAGTGGCTAACATTTAATCCAGAAGAACTGTTTGCGATGACGAAGAACAACAGAAACATGCAGATAGATGAGGGTGTGTGCGATATACGGCATACAGTTCACTAGGATGAACCGTCTGTGATTAGGCAACACAATGGGAACGTTTCAACTGAACAAGATGTGTGTGATACGCGGGAAACAGGTCTGTAATCAGAAATGTGGGTGAAGACCAATAATAACACAGACGATTGCTGCTAATAAGCCGTGTGATTTGCTCTGTCTACAAAAGAATAACATAT
>NC_057810.1:82216740-82219910 GCF_018294505.1 Triticum aestivum
ATATATACTGAAATAAACATCCAATTACATGAGGGACTATATAGATCATTCGAACACACCTCAATAAACAATTGCATGCATTCTAAAGTAGGAGAAACGTCGTCTAGTCATCTACTTCTTGTGACCCTCCCGCCATTAATCTGTGGCTCAATCCCTCATCTGGGGCATGAAGAAGACACTTCCTCATGTCAATGATCCGCCTGTATATCTCGTAGCTTGTGTACGCGTCCTTGGTCGCATACTTGACGTGGTGTTCATCCAGTCTCTCATGCCAAACACTGTGCCATGCTTTCTTGTCCTTCTTGCTCTCATCCTTCATCTTCATGCAGTAGGGTTGATGATGGCCAAGGCGAGGTCAACCATGGAGTTCAGTTTGTTGTTGTCGTTGCCCCAGACCTTGTAGTGGTCCTGGTTGTTGACAAGATTCTAGCATTTGAAGCCTGAAACCTTGAGTGCTTTTAGATCGTTGGTGGTGTCCACCGTAGCGAAATTGTAGTAGGAGTTGTTGATAAAACTGGAGAAATGCTCGCAAGGACTTGTGTCCAGGTGGTTGTGGTAGACGAGGACATCATGTTGCATGCACTACTGGGCGACGGCAGCCTTCTGATTGTGCCTGCCATGACCGATGGTGTACTCGAGGTCGAAGCCGACCACTTGGTACTTGTCCTCGGCAAGGAACCGCTCCATAGTTTGGATGGAGCTCTCCACCTACACCGGATTGTTCGTGTACACCACCAAGAGGGAATTCCCCCTCACGTGGGTCACTAGTGCAGAACCGACCTTTAGTGCCAGTTCGTGAAGGCCTTTAGTTCCGGTTCGCCAACCGGCACTAAAGAGTGGGGACTAAAGGTCCCCCCCTTTAGTACCGGTTCGTCACGAACCGGCGCTAAAGTGCCACCACGTGGCACGAGCCAGGCCCATTTGCGTGTAGGGCATTAGTACCGGTTGGTAACACCAACCGGTACTAAATGTTTGGGTTTTTTTCTTTAATTTTGTGTTTTCAATTTAATTTAGTGATTGTTTTACATTATAATGAGTAGTTAAATCATTAGGTGAAAGTACCGCGGATTAGTTTTGACTGGATGCATTGGATAGCTAGCTAAGTGATCAAGTATATGCCATATCCATATTAATTATACTTGATCAACTATAATATATACGGATATAGCATACTTGATCACTTAGGTAGGATCCATCCAGCTGAAACTAATCTGCGGTTTCTTTCATTAAATGATATAATAACTCATCATCATCATCATAGTCATGCATTACCGCTAGCTATATATCTAATCACCATCAGCACTACTAGCTTAAAGAAGAAACATTCACTTGTACCAGAAGCAAAAATATCATCGAGTTCAAAATGATTGTCATGATATTATAAGCGTTCATATATAACACCACAAAAGCAAATCACTTAAGTTCAGAACGAAGAACACAAACATGAAAGGACAAGTACTAAGAGCAGCATGAACTAGCTAAATCACTCCTGCTAGCCACTCTGGTAAAATAGCATAGAACATGTATAACTCTCCTGATTCATAAAACTGGAGCATGCCGATGAACCTATCTCCTAATCATGGGCTGCGCTTCTCATAACTACCCCCTAGTACTTCTCTGCGATCATTAACAATTTTCCTCCAATATTTCACTATTAAGCATTCATCGCTTCTAGAAATCCTGAATGCTTTAATGTGCAATGCAGGATATCTTGGCCGTAAGCTAACAATTGACTTGCGACCTTTAGTCTCGATCCCCTGAGGCACAACTGTCATCGGGAGTCCCTGTTGAAGAACATCATATAGTACTTAATTAATATACTTAGCAATGATAGTTTAGCAGAAAAATTATGTATGCAAAAGATGCACTAAGGACAAATAGTAAAAATCTTACCATCATTCCTAAATAGATGTGATCGTAGTTCAATACCATCACTATTGGTCGCACATTTTGAGTACTAATATTTCTAAGTGCAGGAAGAAAATTTGTCTTGACAGTATGAAGATCCTCAAGCCATGAAACATAATGACTTATCTCCTTGCAGTTTAGTTCATATCCGGGACAGTAGTAGGTCTTGTCTACCAAGCGTCGGACATGTTAGGTTGAATGGAGATAAGCTGTCAATAGAAATTAGTTGTCAATTATTTTTGAATAAGCAATATCAAAGACAAAAATATAGTTGAGAAGAACTCACATAATGGTAGAACTGGAGGCGTCTGCACATCGACCCATATGTCTCTATTACCTTCAATATCATCTTCTGGACGAATATCAAAGGTGATAACCATACCAGGCTCAAATGCATAAGCCTTGCATAGTGCTTGCCAAGTTTTGCATTCAAAATAGGTATACGTGTGTGCATTGTATACTTTGATGTTGAAAGTATAACCATCATGCTTAGTTTTTAGGTAAACTCTCTTTACCTCCATAGTTTCCATATCTTTGAAACCTATCTTATCCAAGACAAAAATTCTTGCATGGCAGGGGATGCTCTAGTAGAATAGTGAAAATTAAAATTTATAAGTCAGGCAAATGAAGCATATATATAAGTTATGCTTAATTACGAAAGCAGACTTGTCATTGTGACTTACTGTATCGAATTCGAAGGTCTCATCCAGCTTGATGCTGAATTGCCTACCATCAACAAGGAAATTTCTGTCGCACTGGCCGCGCTTGTCTTCACAGTATTCTCACATAATGAAATTTTTTCCATCGTCAGACGACATTTCCTATGTTCATATTAGGCGAAACACTAAACACTTACTAATTCAATTAATTCAACTATTTCTATTAATTCAACTAAGCATTCACTAAAAATAAACTAGTTATATTAATTCAATTATTTCAACTAAGCATTTACTAAAATAAACTAGTTCTATATATTAATTCAACTAGTTCAACTAAACATTTACTAAAAATAAACTAGTTATATTAATTCAACTAGTTCAACTAAGCATTAACTAAAAATAAACTAGTTATATTAATTCAAAAAGTTCAACTAAGCATTTACTAAAAATAAACTAGTTTGATCTATATATTAATTCAACTAGTTCAACTAAACATTTACTAAAAATAAACTAGTTCTATATATTAATTCAACTAGTTTAACTAAACATTTACTAAAAATAAACTAGTTATATTAATTCAACTAGTTCAACTAAGCATTTACT
>NC_057810.1:82220718-82221305 GCF_018294505.1 Triticum aestivum
GAGAAGTGGAACGAAGTGGCGATGATAAATGAATTTTTGTAAGTGACATATATATAGGAGGGGCCTTTAGTACCGGTTGGTGGCTCCAACCGGTACTAAAGGCCAATTTTAGCCAACCCAAGCGGCGGGAAACGCGGGCCTTTAGTACCTGTTGGTGGCTCCAACCGGTACTATAGGGCAACACATTAGTACCGGTTGGAGCCACCAACAGGTACTAATGGCCCTGCGCTGCCACCCGCAGTGCGCTACTTTTAGTCCCACCACGCCGAGCGAAGGGCAGCTGCACTGGTTTATAAACCCAACCGCGGCTGCCCTTTCGAACTCATCTATATAGCAGGCTTCTGGGCCTAACTAGGGCGCGCTGCCCTGTGAGCCTGCTAGCCCTTCTGGGCCTGTATTTGCACACCATAGGTCTGGCAGGCCCACCAGGCAGCACCCCAACATTTTTTATAATTTTTTTTTCTTTTTTGCATTATTTATTTTCTTCTATTTATTTTTGAGTAATTTTTATATAGTTATTTCTTTTCTGCTTTATTTTTTTCTTCTATTTATTTCTGAGTAGGTTTTTTGCTGTATTTAGTTTCTTT